>NW_006399808.1:8549139-8563694 GCF_000299155.1 Elephantulus edwardii | reverse complement strand
AATCCTAAAAAAGAGTTATTTTGCTTTTTTAAAAAATAGGTTCTTATTTTTGGACGCTTGTTTATATAACTGAAGAACCATAAATTGATTACCTTCTACTCGAATTTTACCCTGTTCTCTATGAGACTAAAAGACCAAAAGGAGTTGAGGAAGATCGCTTTCATTCCAGCTAAGAGCTCAGTCAGAGTTGATTTGCAGCTTTAATTTGCCTCTGTTCCTGGAGTTTCCACCCCGAGGATTTACCATGGATTCTGAATACAAACAAATCTGTCAGCCAGGGCATTCTTTAGAGGCAAGGTTGGTGAAATCTCATCTCACATCCTTTAGATATGTTGTCAGGAGGGATCGGTCCTTTGAAAAATACGTCATAGGGGAGCTCTGGTGGCCTAGTGGTAAGGAGCTGCAACTACAATCCCAGACGCGCATGGTTCGAATCCACCAGATGCTCTGCCGGGGAAGGAGGAGCAATCTCCTCCTGTACCAGTCAGATCTGATTTGACGGTACACTCACACAAAAATAATAATTAAAAGAAAAATACGTCATGTTGGGGAAAGTAGAAAGAGAAGACCTCCCTTCAGTTAGGTGGATTGACACCAGGACTGCAACAATGGTCTTTCGCATATCAGAAGGAGTAAAATTTGTTTACAATAGGGAAAAGTTTGAGTTCAGACTGCCAAAAGAATAAACGGGTAAGTCTTGGAGACAGTATAGACTGCACCTTGGAGGCAAAAATACTTTTGCATGTTTCGAGGAGAGGCTATTCCTTGGAGAGGGACATCATGCTTGGAAAAGTGGAGAAGGATCAGTTAAAGAGAGGGAGACCCTTAGCCAGATGGATTGGCACAGTGACTGCTGAAATGGGCTATAGTGTATCAGGAAGTACGAGGATGGCACAGGGTTCAGATCTATTGTTAATAAGGTCACTTAGACTCACACTCATCCTTACACAACAATAAGTTGATTTGTCTTCATCAATTCTGAACTTCTCTACCAGAATTAGTAACTTCCCTCAGATTTAATTTATTCTTTTTTATTCTCTTCCTTCCAAATTAGGCATATATCTTCAGGGGGTAGAAGAAAACGGGCCTTTTGTTTTATGTACTCAGTTTTCAATTTTAGCCTGATATTATTTTTTTTTTTAAAAATTCCTACCTCTTCTTCCATCTCTGGCCCATCTCAGTATTCTTTTAAACTTGGTTTTTCAGTCAACCATATTTAATCAACCACTGCGAACCCGGAATTTTAATTTACCAGCTAGCTGCTCCACAGGAAAAAGATGGGAGGCTTCCTGCCTTGTGACTTTCTGCCTCTGAAACCCTCCTGGAGGGTCAGCTATGGCTCAGTTCTGACTGGACAGTAACTAACAACAGTAGATGTAACAATGAATTCAAAATAGCAAGTGCAGTTAAGATGTCACAGGCTTGCTAGTATTTCATTATATATAAGGTCACTCTTTATGTGTAGATCTGACTTGATAGCAACTAAATACAATGGATTTAACCAGAATAGACAATTCTCTGCCCTCCCTTACTTCCTAGGGGAAAAACATAAGAAGATCCTTAGTTTTAATAAAAACTCCTTCAGGGCTGTCAGTTCTTGACTGTTAGGTCTTCAGATCCTCTCCTAGCCCTTTTTACTTATGTACCATCAGACTCAGAGATCTTTTAATTCTGCTTTTCAGAGGATTTTGGTTAACCTCTGCAGCCTACCATTCACTTCCAGAATTCTGCAGATGTATTATGGGGCAAACCAGCTATGTATCTGAAGCTCCTGAAGTGTCACATTTTGTCTTTTTAACCCCATGCTCATAACTACTGCTTGGACTTTAATGTATCTTGTATCTCCTCTAGTTTATGCCCAGGATCTAAAAATGTTGCCAAGTGGGCGCAATAGCTGCCAGTGCTAGCCTGACCTCTGAATTTCTCACCTCTCTGGAAATTTACCCATTTGGTCTTTGTTGCTTCCATAGCTCCTTTAACAATATGATTTATAATTTATCTGACTTTTCTAGCTATTGTCAATGGGAGTGTTGGCAGTGACCACTTAGAATTGGGTGTTCGTATGTTATGATTTGATAAGGGATTTAAGTGTTTGACTGTTTCTGATGAGTGAGATATATGTTTGTGTGTGTGTGTGTGTATAAAGCTTCATGGAGAGAAATGATTAATTATTGCGTGAATACTTTCTTACCATGCCTTTTTCATATGCATGTAGAACTTCTATGGATACTGGGATTTTGTTACAAAGCATGGTTTGGGTGATAGAAATAAAAGCTGAAAGTGAAGCATTAAAGGGAGAAAAAATATAATTTGTGTTTTCGAACCACATTTGGATGTATAGATGATACTCTAGGTTTACCAGGAAACTGTACATCTCTCTCTCTCTTTTTTTTTTAAGAACTACTATCCTGTGATACTATCCTGTGTCAGAAAATCAAAAGGGCCGAACTCGCTCAGCATTTCTGAAGCTCAAGGAACTGAAGAACAAATTCAGACCTAGAGTTGCTATAATCAAGGATGCTTTGGGCAGAATTTTAAATGATCCAGGAAGTATTAAAAGAAGATGGAAGGAATATACTGAGTCATTGTACCGGAAGGAATTGGCAGATACAGAAGAATTTAATGAAATAACATATGAACAAGAGCCTATAGTGATGAAGGAAGAAGTTCAAGCTGCTTTGAAGGAAATAGCAACAAGTAAGGCCCCAGGAATAGATGGTATACCAATTGAAGTATTTCAGATAACAGATGTTGCCCTGGATGTGCTCACCAAGTTGTGCCAAGAAATCTGGAGAACAACCACTTGGCCAACGGACTGGAAGAGATCTGTATTTGTTCCCATTCCAAAGAAAGGTGACCCAACTGAGTGTGGAAACTACAGAACAGTGTCATTGATTTCACATGCAAGCAAGATTCTGCTGAAGATTATCCAAAAACGATTAGAACAGCACATCAGCAGAGAACTGCCAGAAGTCCAGGCTGGGTTTAGAAGGGGCCGTGGTACTAGGGATATTGTTGCTGATGTTAGATGGATCCTGGCTGAAAGCAGAGAAAACCAGAAGAATGTCTATCTGTGTTTCATTGATTATGCAAAGGCATTTGACTGTGTGGATCATAACAAACTGTGGCTGACTCTGAGAAGAATGGGAATCCCAGAACATTTAATTGTGCTAATGGCAAAACCTATACTTGGACCAAGAGGCAGTAGTCAGAACAGAGCAGGGTAACACTGCATGGTTCAAAATTGGGAAGGGTGTACGCCAGGGATGCATCCTGTCTCCATACCTTTTCAACATGTATGCAGAGCAGATTATCCGAGAGGCTGGGCTCTGTGAGGAGAATTGTGGCATCAGGATTGGTGGAAGATCTATTAACAATCTGCGTTGTGCAGATAACACAACCCTGCTTGCTGAAACTGAGGAGGACCTCATGCACTTGCTGCGAAGGGTCAAGAACTGCAGGCTTCAGTATGGACTAAGGCTCAACATCAAGAAGACAAAGATTCTCACCACTGGACCAATTGGCAGCGTCAGGATGGATGGCGAAGAGATTGAGATTGTTCACAGCTTCAGTTTGCTCGGCTCCACAGTCAACACTCTTGGCACCAGCAGTCAGGAAATCAAAAAGCGTATCGTGATGGGAAAGTCTGCTGTTAGGGACCTGTCTAAAATACTCAGGAGCAACGGCGTCTCTCTGGAGACTCAGGTGCGCCTGATACAGGCCATGGTATTTGCAATCGCTTGTTATGCATCAGAGAGTTGGACAATGACTAGGGAGGACAGAAGGAGAGTTGATGCTTTTGAGCTGTGGTGCTGGAGAAGATTACTGAATGTACCCTGGACTGCCAGGAAAACAAACAGATTCATCTTGGAGAGGATTAAACCAAGCTACTCCTTGGAGGCAAGGATTCTGGGGCTTCGTCTGACATACTTTGGACATGTTGTCAGGAGGGATGGGTCCTTGGAGAGGGACATCATGCTTGGGAGGGTGGAGGGACAGTGCAGGAGGGGAAGACCCTCTATGAGATGGATTGATTTGGTGACTGGGGTATTTGGGATGGGCGTGTCAGAAGCAGTGCGGTTGGCGCAGGATAGAGCAGGGGTTAGGGCTGTTGTACATAGGGTCGCTATGAGTCGCAAGCAACTCGACGGCACATAACAACAACAACAATCCTGTGATTTATCCCCATCCTTTGCCCCTTCTGGTACACCTTTTTTTTGGTGTAGTTGTAACAACTTTTAATTGTCTACATTTATATACAAAATATTTTTAAACCATATGCTTGATTATCTTAAATGGTGCAAAAAGCTTCATTCATCTCCGAAGTTATAAATGAGGATAATGAAACTGTTAACTAGTTTAGAATTTAATAAGGACTTATCTAAGCAACACATGCTTTAAACTATTTCTTATCAAAGAAAGTAAAATTAGAGGCCTGAGAAGTACCTTTAAATTATAATTCTCATCAACTGATAGTTTAACCTGAGCTTCAAATGACTGTTACTTTTTCCATCTTTCTTTAATATGTTTAAATGTAAACACATGTGGGAAATGTTCTTTTGGCTTTTATCAAACTGACATTTAAGTGAATTTTTTCAACCTCGCTAAACATTTGTGGTAAAAGATTTCAAAGCTTTGGATCTTACAATTTGCCTGTGGATTCCCTCCCCCCTTGCATTATTCTATTAACATTTGGTTTTAATAAGTATAACCTGTTTAGAATTACTTATGTTTTTCATTTATTATTTTTCAGATGAAGAGTTTAAGAAAGAACTTCATAAAAATTATGCTTGTCAGTTATAAGCTATATTTTTTGGTTTTACAGTATTGATTTTAATTAAGTACAGTGTATTTCATATATCCACTATTTTTATGAAATATTCAAAATTGTTGAACTTATTTCTTTGCTGTGGTAATGTTTGTACAATATGAGGTCTGAGTCGTTGAATATTTGCTGAACACTCATTAATTTTCCTGAGAATAGAATAAAAAATTGGCTTCCATTTCTGTGTATGTGTAAGGCAATTGCCTTTAGAGAGAACTAGAAATTACAAAATGTAGTCTTATGGGAATTATCTTACTCAAATTCCTTTGTATCTTTTATATTTTACAAGTTTAGAGCATGTGCAAAATGTTGAAAATGCATCCCGGGGGACATAAGGTCAATTGACTTAATAAAGTCCAGAAAAGACAATTTTTTATAACCTACATTGTGAGTAGTGACTGGGCTCTTAAAAGTTTGTAATTGGTCATCTAAGGTTCAACTATTGGGCTTACTCTGTGAGAGCAAAGAATAATAAAGAAAATAAAAGAGCAACCCCAAAACTATTAGTCCAGAAGACAGACTGACCATTCAGGCATCTACCTGGCTACCATTGTAAATTGGTTTTCCATTTAAAAATGCATTCACAGTTTTTTAACATGGATTATAGTCCCCAAACTATAAAAGCATGTATCCCACTTTTCTTCTTTTGTTCTCTGTTTCCATTCTTCCTTCTCAAATCCCATTCCTGCCTTTGGAGTTTTGTCCCTGGGCAAATACTGCCCTTGTGATCTTATGTTGGAGCCCTGGTGGCATAGTTCATTGAATGTTGGACTGCTAACTAAAAGGTGGGTAATTCACATCCATCAGCTACTCATGGGAGAAAAATAAGTCAGTTTGCTCTTTCAAAAAATTTATAGCCTCAGAAACTTAATGGAGAGTCAACTTGAGTTAGAATCAGTTTGACAACAGTGGGGTGGTTTTTGTGGGGTGTTTTTTTCCCTGATCTTTTGTGGTTGGTTGTTCTAAGGAGAACATCCCTCCTTGATGTTGTTAGTCATAGGCCTAAGATTGGCTGAAAGTTGAGTCACAGAGATTATTTCCGTTCTATGCGTGAAGGGTAACTAAGAGCCATAGTCTTGAGCTTTCCACTAGTCTCGATCACACTAGAAAGCCTGATCTTAATAATTTGAAGCTTTGTTCCACAGTGTTTTTCCCATTCTACCAGAAGCCCCCACTAGCTGACCCCTTTTAGAGCAGTCAGCAGTGGTAGCTGGTACTGTCTTGGTCTTTTAGTCAGTGAGTCGTACGGACTGAAGGTATGTGACCCATTGATCTGTTAATCCTTTGGACTGATAGTGATCCTTGCTTTGCTCCAGTTGGGTTAAGACTAATAAATGTACTTCATAACTCATCCTTTTAATGTCTACAATTCAGTGAGTTTTGAGAAATATGAGCAGTTGTATAACCATCATGAACATAACCTATTGCCTACAAACTGATAATCTTTTAAAAGTTGTTTATTTATACTTTGAGTGTATTATGTTACTGTGGCAATAATATAAGTAATACAGCATTTGTCAAATAAGCCTTTTTCACTTAATGCAATTCAGTGAAAGCACTTAAATTAATCATACTGTATAAAAATGAATCTCTTAGAATCACTTTCTGTTTCCTATTCTCAAACCTGGGCATCCAAAATTTCTATTAATCTTTTATCCAAGATTTTTCTCATTATTCAGTTCTGAGAGTTCTTTACATATTCTAGATAATATGCTACCCAGAATCAAGCATACTATCAATCAAAGATAATATGTTGCTGCTGTTCTTTACTATTGAGTTGGAAGGACTCTTAGGTAATCCTCCATTGAGTTTTCAGTTGCAGTTAATCTCATGGAAAGAGGTTGCTCATCCTTCTCCTGTGGGGCAGCTGGTGGATTCAAACTGTGTACCTTTATTGTAGTGCAGCTTCTTAAGCACTAGACCACTGAAGTAGATATTTAAAAAGTCTAATTTTTGGTGTTACAGAATGAATGCTACAAATATGTCAAACCCATTCCTATCACTTTGGTAATGACTCATAAAAACCCTCCACCAGACTTCCAGTGCTCTAAGTCTTTATGGGAAGAGACTGCACATCTGTTGGATTTGAACCACTGACCTTTTTGTTAGTGCAACATGTAACATACTATCCCATGAGAGCTCTTAACTCATATCTAATATTAATGTAGTTCTTGTAGTTTGCTGTTAAGTAAGAATCCATTCATAGTCTCTCTCATCCTCTATGGATTTCAGAGGCTGTAAATTATAAGAGAGGAAATTATCCATCTCTCCCACACACAGCACCTACTTGCCTTCAAGTTTCTAGCATAACTCCTTACCCATTCAGCTTCTAGAGCTCCTAACATTAATACATGATAAACGTTTTACAGATCCATTTGTTCAGTCATCATTGAGATTATAAACAGTGATTTTGAAACAACCATGTCTAGACTCTTTCTGAGACGTATGCTTAGCCCAAATGGTTAGATTTCTCAGGAATTCATTTTTTTTAATATGGAGAATATCATAGGTTGTTATATGCCGTGGACTCATAGCAACCCTATAAACAATGGCTCTGGACCTTGTCCTGTTCTAGCAGAGCCTCACCTTGGGCTCTGACTCTGCTGTCTCTTTCTTTTTTTTATATTTTCTTTAGACTTTATAAATGAACTAGATAATAGTTGGTCCTCAGATTGTAGAGCTAAAAATCATTTAAACCTTTGTTCTTAGGTCCTAGTGAATCGAATTGAGAGTCCTCTAATTGAAGAAAGTTTCACCAGGGTGCTTTGTCTCACAAATGTTGGGTATGTTGTTAGGGGGGCTGTTCCTTGAAAAGGCCATAATGTTTGGAAAGAGAAGACCTTCAATGAGGTGGATTGACACATTGAATGTAACAATGTGCTCAGTCATATTAGAGATGATGAGGATGTTACAGAATAGGACAAGGTTCAGATCCATTGTCATAGGATCGCTATGGGTCATACCTACTCGTAACAACACGTAAAACCAACAGTACCACATAGACACCTAACAAAAGCAGCAACACACACAAACACACATATGGTAGAGATACATATTTATATATAGGATTGACAGTACTGTAACAATGGGCTCGAGCAAATCAAGGACTATGAGGATAGGAAAGACGGGGGCAAAGTTCAGATCTGTTCTTCGTAGGGCTGTTGTCAGTCATAGTTGTCTCAATGGCAAGTAACAATAATTACATATATTGGTTATTCTTAACAAATAAGTTCTTATTCTTCAAACTCCTTGTTTTCCTTAATTTTGAGTGTTGGATTGTCTTTATTTTGGGGTGCTGATGTTTTCAGACTCAATATGAGAAGCATATTAGTCTGTGGTTGGTTTTGTGCATATTCCAACTTCTTAAAATTTGTTAAAAAATAATTTACTGTTTGTTCCTAATTCTAACTTTATAAAGTAGGAATTGATTGGAAAGGTTATATTGTTATACTTTATTGACAACCAGATAAAATAGAGTCATTGTCCTTTGAGTTTAGCATCGTAATTGTCTTCTATTAAATTTCAGCAACCGACCTCGCCATAGCCAACAGCCCACGTGGGTGAATTTTGTTCTAGGCTTCAATGTGGTTAAGCATCATAATTTTGGGAGTTCTGCCTCTCTGTTAGAACAATAAGCTGCTGCTGCCTTTTGTTTTTTGAATTTGTGTTTTGTTTCACCTTTCCCCCTCACTTTGTATAGGACCTCTTATTGTGATCCCTTTCAGAGTAAATAGCAATAGCTACTGGACACCATCTAGTTTTGCTGTTCTCAGGGTTATTGAGAGAGACTGAGGTTTAACCTGGCTCAAAGTAGTCCTAAGTACTAGTTATTTCCTTGCATCTCTGATTTACTTCATTCTGCTTTGCTGTAGATGAGGAGAGGGCAATAATTACACCCTAAATGTCCATTTTTCAGTATGTGGATCAAAATAGGATGTACTATAGGTCTATACTCCTGAGCTCTGAGGTCCAGGGACACATTTCTTGAAGGTGTTTGGTAATTGGTAATAAATTTTCATGACACTCTCCTGGTACTACATTATATGAAATTCATTTATATTTGTTTCAATATTGTTGGTTTTAGGTGCTATCAAGTCAACTACGACTGTTAGTGACCCTATGAGAAACAAATCTGAACCTTGCCCTATTCTGTGTTATCCTCATTATCTTCATCCTGCCCAAGACCATTGTGCTAGACACTGTGCCAGTTCATCTCACTGAGGGTCTTCCTCACTTTCACTTGCTCTCTATCTTTCCCAGCACAAGGTCTCTGAGGACTTCTTCTTCTTGATAATAAATAGTAAAGATAAGTGAGATGAAATTTCACAATCCTTGTTTCTAAGGAGCACTCTGGTTGCATTTTCTTGAAGACAGATTTATTTATTCTTTTGACAGTTTATGATACATTTAATACTCAGCCAGCACTGTAATTCAAAGATACCAACTCATCATCTGTCATACTTATTCATTGTCCAACATTCATATGCAAAGGAAACAATTGAAAAGACCATGGCTTGGTTTAGGTGCACCTTGGTCTTTAAACTGGTATCTTTGCTCTTTAGTACTTTGGATACATTCTTGACAGATTTACCCAATGTAACATGTCTTTTGATTTCTTGATGGCAGCTTGAATGCTATGTACATGTTCATTCCTTTCTTCTTATTTTTTTATTAATTACTAAAGAAATTATCACCTACTGATACACTTATGGACTACCTCTTTACTCATCATGTATGAAAACTTGGAAATATTCTCACATGTCAGCTCTGATAGTCCAGGCCCATCCTAGAGCCACTGCCCAGTCAGGGGTTACCACCTAAGACAATTTCAGAAGATGCACTATAGGCACCATTGTGACTCGGCCACACAGGAGATGACATCTGGCTACTTATGGAATGCTGCTCTTTGCAGGATGATAGGAATACACAAAATTGTTGGCAGTCAGGAGGAGGACTGGTAATTGTCTGAAGGAGGTTAGTGAATGAGGGGACACTGGCACTGAAGACGGGGTTGTTATTTTGTGCCATCAAGTCACCTATGACTCATAGTGACTCTATGCACTATTGCTCTGAAGCCTGCCCTCTCCAGAGCCAGTCCCACTGACCCTGACACACCTACTCCCATTGCCCCAGTTATGGTATCAATCCATCTCATCTGGTGTCCTTCTCTCCTGTGCTGTCCCTCCATACTTCTGAGCATATGATATCCTTCTCCAAGGAGCGTTCGCTTCTGGCCATGTGCCCAAAGCATGTGGGACAAAGCTTCAAAATCCAGACCTCCAAGGAGAAACTTGCTTTTACCCTCTCCAAGACAGATCTATTTGTTTTCTTAGCTGTACCTGGTGTATGTTCAAGACTCTTGTCCAGCACCACAACTCAAAGGCATTAGTTCTTACGTCATCCTTAGTCGTTGTCGTATTCTCTGATGCCTAGTAAGTAATCATCAAGACCGTGGACTGGATCAGGTGCACCACAGTCTCTAGACTAACATCTTTGCTTCTCAGTACTCTGGAAAGGTCTCTGACATCAGATATACCCAATGCAATTCGTGTTTTTCACAGAACCCTGATTTTGCACAATGACTAGTTTTTGGAATGTAGCTATGTTGGTATGCCAGATGTGGGTATATAAGTAATCATACTGAACACATTTTTATATTCTCTTATTTTCATTGAGCAGTAAAAATGACTTAACTGCATTATATCTTTATGCTCTGTAAACTGTTAGTATTTATGCCTTGCTTTTTTTTTGCTTTGAATCCATCTTAATTTGCTATTATGTTTTTCATATTTTTCCATAAATTTGTTTACTGTATTCATATTTTCATAATCATTCTAGGAGTAATAAACCATGCATTAACATAATGATAATTTTATAGTTTTATCATATCCTTGGTGACATAATGGTTGAGCACTCCACTGCTACCTCAAAGATGAATGGTTTGCACCCACCAAGGAATCTATGGGAGAAATGACCTTGAGATGTATTCCTATGAAGATTTGTTATTGTTGTTTTAGGGTACCACCAAGTCAGCTTTGGTAACAATAGAACCTGGCTCTGGTGATCCTATGGCCTTGGAAATGCTCTGAGTGCTTTCTTTTCTGTCCTATCATGTTGAGTTGGAATCAGCTTGAAGATACACCAACAGCATCATATTCCTTCCAGTGATAATTGCTAGAATTTGCTTAATCATGCTCTTATATTTGGATTTTTAGACTTTCCGTTTACCCTATAAAGTTGTAATTACAATTGTTAAATTTTCCTTGCCTTTTTCATCCGTAATCATTTACTTATTTGTTTTGTGGGTTTTTTTCTTCTGTGACCTATATGTAATTCCTTTTACATAATTGTATGGAAAATTGCTATGCTTTTCTTCCATTACAAAATTAAATTTATTGTAATATTTTATTATTAGAAGACCAATTTATATTCTTATTACACAGAGAACCAAAAAAATTGTTAAAGATCTGTTATTCCTGTGCTGAAATCATGTACTTTTTAGTCCCTTTATAATATACTGCAGCATGTTTCATTTTATCACACTTCTCTTATTGCATTTCACAGATACTGTGATTTTTTCCAATTTTTTGTGGCAACCCTGTATTGATTATGTCTGTAAGCACCATTGTTCTAACAGTATGTTTTGACTTAGTGTCCCTGTCACATTTTGGTAATTCTCAAAATAGTTAAAACTTTTTCATAGTGTTAGACACTTGGGGGAGCTTTGATGGCCTGATTGCTGAGGAGTTGCACAGATAATCTAAAGACTGGAGGTTTGATTCCACTAGCTTCTTTGAGGAAGAACGATAGACAGCTGACTACCCTGCGATTTACAGCCTCTGCAAACCCACTCAAGGTTAGGTATGAGTTTCTCCTGAACTAAGTTGACTTGATTGTACACTAGACAAGAGGGAAGAGAACAGTCAGTTTCCTCCTGTCAGAAGAGATTTATTGCTGACCCTTCAGCTGGTTTTCTGAGACTATAAATCTCCTGGGAGGTGATTGTCCAGTTTTCTTCCATGGACACTTATGGATCCAAACCATTAGAGAGGCATCACCTGATTTCAGTTAGCAGTTCAATTCTCTGTGGATTATGCCACTAGGATTCCTTAATACAAAGTCCTTAATTGTCATTTGCCATCAAGTTGGAACTGACCCTCAATTGGATTTTTAGAGGCAGTAAACTGCCTGTCCGCCCTCTAATAGACTATGGATGGTGTAGTATAAATATGAGTTTCATATGCAGAGTTAAGCAAAACAACTTGTGATTTGCTTCGTTCTGTTGGTCGGTTACTGAGCCCAAAAATGTTTCTGAGCTATGCTGTACATTTATATTGTTGTTGTTTTTATGTGCCGTCGAGTCGTTTCCGACTCATAGCAACCCTATGCACAACAAGCCTAAACCCTGTTCTATCCTGTGCCAACCGCATCGCCTCTGACACACCCATCCCGATTACCCCAGTCACCGAATCAATCCATCTCATAGAGGGTCTTCCCCTCTTGCGCTGTCCCTCCACCCTCCCAAGCATGATGTCCCTCTCCAAGGACCCGTCCCTCCTGGCAACATGTCCAGAGTATGTCAGATGAAGCCCCAGAATCTTTGCCTCTAAGGAGTAGCTTGGTTTAATCCTCTCCAAGATGAATCTGTTTGTTTTCCTGGCAGTCCAGGGTACATTCAGTACCCTTCTCCAGCACCACAGCTCAAAGGCATCAACTCTTCTTCTGTCCTCCCTAGTCATTGTCCAACTCTCTGATGCATAACAAGCGATTGCAAATACCATGGCCTGTATCAGGCGCACCTTATATTTTCAAGAAAAGGGGAGAAAGCAAATATGTTATCTATGTATTAGATAAGTTAACATTTCTAAATTGAAATACATGAAAAACCTTTATCGTTTGTTGCATATCTATAATATTTTACATATTTTTTTGTTGTTTTTATAAAAGAATAGTTTTATCCAGTGGAAAAAGTGAAAGATCGAATTATTTCTCTCCAGGACTTCAAGATTTTGGTAATAGAACTACCTCCATCCGTTAGAAATTATGAGCCAAAGTTTAGACAAGTTAAATTTGCCCGTTATCACCACTGTGAACTTACTATCTATACATGTTTTCCTAGAATTCCTAGTCTCTGCACAAAGGAAGAAACAAAAATTCTATTATTCATAAATTGTAACTGTGTATCTAGGGCACAAATGCAGATAAATTACTGGACTTAATTAGAGATATTAGGAAATTGGTTATATTAAAAATTATTATCTTTCTAAATACTATGAACAAATAAAATTAAATTAAAACAAATATTTATACTAGTATTAAAACCTAACCTAATGAGTCTAATAAAAGATGTGCATGGCTTATGGCAATAATTAGTAAAGTTTATGGAGAGATAACTCCTTGAACGCGACATGATGTCTGGAATGATGAAGAGTCAGTGAAGCAGAGGAAGACCCTCAAAAAATGGATTAATACAGTGTTTGTGGCAATGAGCTCAAAAAATTCAGGGATGATAAGGGAGATTCTGGATAGGACATGAATTTTTGTTCATGGAATTGCTATCATTTCCACTCAACTCAATGGCATTTAACAACAGCAACCCATTTTAAGTCAGGCTCATGATGCTTTATCAGGTCTCACAGGCTATAAATCTTCAGAAAGTGAGGACTGCCCTCTCTTTCTTCAAACAACCTGCTGCTGACCTTTCATTCAGTAGCCTCACAATTTACCCAGTAAGATCTGTGTAAATATAGAGTGCCAAAGACTATGTTCATAGTTTTGGTGTCATCTATTTTAATATTTCAGAAAATTGTTATATAATAACTACTTGTAAATTTATATGGAGGTATAAAGAACCGAGAATATTCAAAACACATATGACTAATACAAAGGGAAGACACTTGCCCTATCAAAGTAACTTGCAAGGTAATATGTTATAAAATAATTAATTTTGTACATACTGTTTCATTTTGTCAGATTAAAGAGTCCATAATGAAAGGCAAATGAGTATACATACATGTGACATGACAGTGAGACCTCTTTTAAAGTACCGCACTTTTCTGTTTCTTAACCTAGGTAGTGGTTACACAAGTATTAGCTGTGTTAATTATTATTTAAATGGCATATTGTGTGGATATTATTTGATGTTGCTTTTGTGTACCATTGAGTTGGAACCGACCTATAGCTGACCCTCTGGTCGTTTTCAGAGGCAGTTAATTGCATAAGAGGAGTTTGCTCATTCTTCTCCTGCAGAGCTGCTGATGGCCTTGAACTGCTTATCATCAGGATTGTAGCTTAGCTTCTTGCCACTAAGTCATTAGTGTTCCCTGGATATATTGGAGTTGTTGTTGTTATGTGCCGTCTCATAGCGACCCTATGTGCAACAGCCCTAAACCCTGCTCTATCCTGTGCCAATCGCAGTGCCTCTGACACACCCATTCTGATTAACCCAGTCACTGAATCAATCCACCGCATAGAGGGTCTTCCCTCCTGCGCCGTCCCTCTACCCTCCCAAGCATGATGTCCCTCTGCAAGGACCTCTCCCTCCTTACATGTCCAGAGTATGTCAGACGAAGCCTCAGAATCCTTGCCTTCAAGGAGCAGCCTGATTTAACCCTCTCTAGGATGAATTTCTTTGTTTTCCTAGCAGTCCATGGTACATTCAACACTCTTCTCCAGCAACACAGCTCAAAGGCATCAATTCTCCTATCCTGCCTAGTCATTGTCCAACTCT
>NW_006399808.1:8538948-8547729 GCF_000299155.1 Elephantulus edwardii | reverse complement strand
TTTCCTTTATACAAGTAAATGTTCTTTATTTTATTTCTAGATAGAGTCTCAAAACAGAAAATTATACAAAACAGCTTTTTAAAAGAATTAGGTAAATATCTCTATAGTACTAAGTCATACTTACCGAGAGGGAAAAAATACAACCCTTTGTTATTAAACATTTTTCTGTATACAGATACATTTTACAAGTAATTAGTCTAATGGATCATTAATTTTTTTCACGCTGCCTGTACTTTATTAATGTGAGCTCTGGTTGCATACATGTGGTTTGAATCCACTAGGTTCTCCACAAGAGAAGGATGGATAGTCTTCTGTGCAATTTACTGTTTCTGAAAACCCACTGAAGAGTCATCTGTTGGTTGGATTTGACTCAACAGCACATAACAATAACAACATACTTTATTATGATTATGCATACTTTTGTTCCCTCCCTCCCTCCCTCCCTCCCTCCCTCTTTTTTTTTTTTTTTTTAAACTAGTGCAATGTCTTTTTCTTTTTTGGGGTATGCTTTATCATTTGTTTTTTCATGCACATTAAAAATAGGAAAGTATTATTTTCTTATTGTTGAATTAATAATTAGTATAGGTATTTAATGTTTTTTATTATGGAAAAATGAACTTTAAAGTTGGTTTTCATTGAATTCCATTTTTAAACTCCTTTCCTTCCATAGCATAATATACATTATTCTGTTCTGTTTTTGTATCCAGTTTAACATTTCTTTTTGCACTAAACTGATCTAGAATAATACTGATCCAATGAGGTAGGTACATTTAATTAGATGCTGTCAAAGTTTTGTCTCACAACAGTTGCATGCACAACAGAACAAAACTCAATCTTGTGCCATCCCTGTGTATAGCTATTGCTAATGTCAGATGGATCTTAGCAGAAAGCAAAGAATACCAGAAGAATGTCTATCTGTGCTTCATTGACTATGCAAAGGCTTTTGACTGTGTGGATCACAACAAGCTGTGGCTGACTCTGAGAAGAATGGGAATCCTAGAACATTTGATTGTGCTAATACGAAACTTATACTTGGACCAAGAGGCAGTCATCAGAACAGAGCAAGGAGACACTACATGGTTCAAAATCAAGAAGGGGGTTTGTCAGGGATGTATTCTATCTCCATACCTTTTCAATCTGTATGCAGAACAGATCATCTGAGACGCTGGGCTATACGAAGAGGAATGTGGCAACAGGATTGGTGGAAGAATCATCAACAACCTGCGTTATGCAGATGACACAACCCTGCATGCGAAGAGATTGAGATAGTTAACAGTTTTCATTTACTTGGCTCCACAGTCAACACTCTTGGTAACAGCAGCCAGGAAATCAGGAGACGATTTGCATTGGGAAAGTTGGCTGTGAGGGACCTCTCAAGAGTACTGAAGAGCAACGATGTCAGGCTGGAGACTAAGGTGTGCCTGATCCGGGCTATAGTCTTTGCAATTATGTGCTATGCATCAGAGAGTTGGACAGTGAATAGGGTTGATAGAAAGAGGATTGATGCCTTTTAGCTGTGGTGCTGGAGACAAGTGTTGAATATACCATGGACTGCTAGGAGAACAAACAGGTTTGTCCTGGAAGGGGTGAGGTTAGAAGGCTCTTTGGAGTCAAGGATTCTGAAGCTTCATCTTGACATATTTTGGGCATGTTACAAGGAGGGACTGGTCCTTGGAGAGGGACATCATGTTTGGCAGAGTGGAGGGGCGGTGAAGGAGAGGAAGACCTTTGATAAGATTGATCAATTCTGTGACTGGAGCGGTGGGAATAAGTGCATTTGAGATGGCTAGGTTGCACAGGATACAGCATTTAGAGCTCTTGTACATAGGATCGCTATGAGTCGCAAGCGACTCTATGGCACATAACAACAACAACATTCATATTTAAATGAAATTTAAAATTCAGCATGTTAGGGGAGCTCTGGTGGCCTAATGGCAAGGAGCTGCAACTACAATCCCAGAGGTGAACGGTTCGAATCCACCGGTTGCTCTGCTGGGGAAGGAGGGACAATCTCCTCCTGTACCAGTCAGATCTGATTTGACGGTACACGCACACAAAAATAATAAAATAAAATAAATAAAAAAATTCAGCATGTTATATTATTTGCAAAGTTCAATATTTACACATGGCTCTTGTTATGTGCCATCAAGTAGAAACCAACTCATAGCTGCCTCTCTGTTGGATTTTCAGAGGTAATTAAACATACAGGAGGAGAATACCCATCTTTCTTTCATGGAGCATCTGGTAGATTAGAACTGCATGCCTTTGAGTTGGTAGAGCAACTCCTTAGCACTTAACCAACTGTGGCTACCTTATTGAATGACATAGATACAAAACATTTGTATCATACACACACAAAATTTCTATTGGACAGGGCTAAGAGGGTCTAGTAACAATTGTAAAGAAAACATTAAGGGAGCTCTGGTGGCCTAGTGGCAAGAAGCTACACTGCAATCCCAGAGGTACGTGTTTTGCATCCACTAGATGCTTTGTTCGAGAAGGAGGGGACTCTCCTTCTGTACCAGTCAGATCCAATTTGACGGTACACATACACAAAATAATAAATTTAAAAAAACAAACAAACAAGAAAGCAATAGAATAAACATAATTATGTGATTGAAAAAAGATTTAGTTGAATCTCCTACTTTAACAGAGGATTGAGGAATACAGTACTTGAATACTGCCCTGAAACAGATGAGGGAGAGAATAATTTAAAAGTGATGTATGATAAGAGTATTATGGTTATCACAAGAATCCACAACTAAGTTTGCATAGTGGAATGTGCTTGGGGTGGTGGGAAGGGTTTGGGGGGATTGTGTACCAGGGAGGGAGTGTTTCTTTTGCTTTTCAAAGAGAGGAGCAAACTGGGGCGGAGGCGCAGAGGGCTGGACGGGGAGAGAAGTGCAGCAATGAATGAATGGAGATCCAAAATCTCTGTAAATGTTCATTAAAATTATTACTAAAAAAAATGAAAAAAAAAGTTCTAAAGAAGTAAATTGGTGTATCAATATTGGAATCCTATTCTCAAAATTGTTAATACAAAACTACAGAAATCAGTATATATTTCTCCTTGTTCTAGACAATGAAGAAAGCTTTCTATAAAAAGAAATGAATGCTTGTTTATTAGTGTTACTCTGAGAATCAATTCAAAAGTGTAAGAATTACAGGACCTTACACTTCAAGATGGATGATGAAGCATATGTTCACTTCCTGTTTCAAGTCTTAACTGAAATGTCACAAAACATGTTGTGTATATAAAAATGAACAAAAAGATAACAGCATTGCAAAGCAAAGAAAGATGCCACATGCATATTTAAGAAATAAATTCTGACACTCTAAATAAATATATCTGATCTCTAAATTTCTCCCTTTTCTGGATATTTTTCATAATGGAAAGAATATATGGCCTTTGACACAGTTTTTTCCTAAATAATATTTTCCATGCTCATAATTACTACAACATTTGTCATTAGCTTATTCCTTTCTATGAATAAATAATATACCATTGTATGGATAGACCATATTCTGTTTATCCATTCCTAAGTGCATTGCTGCTCTAAATATTCAACTGATTAAAATAATAAACCAGAAGCTTCCAGCTCACAACTGATTGTTTCCTCCTTCTAGAATCCTATTGCTTTAGACAGGCAGCTATTGGGCAAGAGTCAACTGATTTATAATTACAAAGGCCCTCCCACCTGGTCCAGATTGGTTTAAAGAAGAGGCTTCCATCCCATAACTGGTTGTTAATTGAATAAAAACTACCAATCAGTTTACACCTTTCAGAATCCTACTGCTAGTGTAAAAGACTAAGTTGCTATTAGAGGTACAAACTAAATTGACAGTTTTTTTGTATTTGGGAAGAGCATTGTACTAATTGGTACATTTGTCTGTCAGTTTGCTGTAGTGAGATAACTTGTTCATTGCTGTGATACTAAAAGCTGTGCCAATGGCATGTCCTAAGGATTACCCATGGTGGACAGGTTTTAGTAGAGCTCCCAGATTAAGACAGACTAGGAAGCAGGATTAGACATCTACTTTTTAAGTAACAGGCCTTTGAAAACCCTGTAGACATGCTGACTCCCGCAGTGGGGTCGTTCTGTCAAGAAGTGTGAAGGTGGCACAGTATAGGATGGAGTATGGATCCACTCTTCATACAGTGACTATGAATCATACTCGACTGGTCAGCACCTAACAACACAACAACAACAACAAAATATTAATCCACAGGTTTCAATGTGGACATGTTTTCCTTCCTCTGATGTGTGTACCTCAGAATGGAGTTCTGAGACAAATTATACTTATTAACTTTTGAGAAATTGCTATTTTTGTTATTAATTTTAATGAAAGTTTACCGAGACTGAGGATTTCCATTCATTTATTATTGCATTTTCTCCCTGCCTATCCCTCCCTCCCACCAATTTGCTTTTCTCTTTGAAAAGTAAAAGAAAAATTATTTCATTGTTATACAATCCCTCCCCCCCTCCCCCCAAGTCTATTCCACTATGCAGCCTTCATTCTGGACTCCTGTCATGACAATAATACCTAATCACATATTCCTCTTAAACAGTTTTCTCCCTCATCTGTTTCAATGTAGTATACATTATTTATCCCATCTTTCTCAGTCTCCCCCCTGACCCTGATGTCAGTCCTGTTTTACAGCAGTGGCACTATGCAATATTTGACCTTTTGTGACTGAGATATTTCACGCAGCATAATGTCCTCCAGGGTCACCAATTTTGAATAATATTGCATGAGTTCCTTGTTTTCCAATGCAGTGTAGTATTTCCTTGTGTGAATATATCATATTTTCTCTATCCATTCATTTGTTGATGGGCACTTAGGTTGTTTCCAGCTCCTTGCTATTGTGAACAAAGCTGCAGTAAACATGGGAGAGCATCTATCTGCTTGAGTGGCAATTCTGGTTTCTTTAGGGTTTATCCCCAGTAGCACAATTGCTGAGTCAAATGGTATTTCTATTTCCAACTTTTTGAGCAAGTGCCATATAGCCTTCCTTAGTGTTTGCACTATTTTACACTCCCACCAACAGTGAATAAGGGTTCCAGTCTCTCCACAACCTCGCCAGCATTTGTTGCTTGCTGTTCTGTTAAGTTTTGCTATTCTTACTGGGGTGAGATGATATCTCATAGTTGTTTTGATTTGTATCTTTCTTAGAGCTAGGGATTTTGAACATTTCTTCATGTGTTTGTTGGCCATCTGAATGTCTTCTTTGGTGAAGTGTCTGTTCATATCTTGTGCCCATTTTTCAGTTGCATTGTTTATATTGTTGTGATGTATTATCTACATTTTTTTAATTAAAACCTTTTGACTGGGTGTGAAGTGTTACAAGTGTTACCTTATGTTACTTATTGCCAGTTTACCTATCTTTCTTGGAGAAATGTCTGTTAAAATCTTGTGCCCATTTTTCAGTTGCATTGTTTATCTTGTTGTGATGTATTATCTACATTTTTTTTTATTAAAACCTTTTGACTGGGTGTGAAGTGTTACAAGTGTTACCTTATGTTACTTATTGCCAGTTTACCTATCTTTCTTGGAGAAATGTCTGTTAAAATCTTGTGCCCATTTTTCAGTTGCATTGTTTATCTTGTTGTGATGTATTATCTACATTTTTTTTATTAAAACCTTTTGACTGGGTGTGAAGTGTTACCTTATATTACTTTGATGTAAAATTTCCCAGACAGATATCTTTTCATTTGCTTATTGCCAGTTTACCTATCTTTCTTGGAGAAATGTCTGTTAAAAACTTTTGACCATTTTTTGTTTAGAGAGTTCTGTTGGCTTTAGTGGTAAAGAACTGTGCTGCAAACCTAAAAGAATATGCCTTGGATCTACTAGCTGTTCTGTAGGAGAAGGATGGGTAATTTCCTCCCATGTGTCTTTCAACCTCTGAAACCCATTGGAGGGTTAGCTAAGGCTGAGTACTGACTCAATGGAGCCAAAGTCATATAACAACTACCACCACAACATGAGTTCTTTAGGGTCCACAGAGAGGTATAATGCTGACTCAAGGAATCTTGGTGCCTCTTCACCAGGGATATGCAAGGAAGATGGGCCATTTTCTCCAATGTAGTTTACAGTCACTTTGAGTTGTTTCTACGTCAACAGTAATGAATTTTTAATAAGATCTATTAGTGTCAAATCAGGCTGCTTCTTGGAGGCAAGGATTCTAAGGCTCCGTTTGACATACTTTGCACATGTTGCAAGGAGGGACAGGTCCTTGGAGAGGGACATCATGCTTGGTAGGGTGGAGGGACAGCACAGAAGGGGAAGGCCCCCTATGAGGTGGATTGATTCAGTGGTTGGGGTAATCGGGATGGGTTTGTCGGAGACGGTGTGATTGGCACAGGACAGAGCAGCGTTTAGGGCTGTTGTCCATAGGGTCGCTATGAGACGCAAGCAACTCGACGGCACATAACAACAACAACAATTATATATATAATTTGCAAGTAGCTTTTCCCTTTGGGTAGGTAATCTTTTTATTTTCTTCTGAGAACAGTTAATGGCTTTTCATCAGTTTTTCAAATTAATGAAGGTTCATTGTATTTTCTCACCTTTATTTGACAAAGATACCATGTCATTAAGAGAGTAGTAACCAGCTTGTTTATACACACACACACACACACACACACACAGAGTATGTCCCTTCTTTGTATTTTGAAACTTTTGTCTTCATGATATCTAAAATTATTTTAAACAGAAAATACATTGTAGTGATTCTAGAAGTAATAGAGAAAAATAAGCCTTGCTTATAAATAATAACAATAATTTATAAATTTTCATTTTTACCTTCAGTTTAGTTTAATAAGATGTGCTGGTGCCTTGGTACATGCTAACTAAATGCTGAGTGATTGATTCAATCAGCTCTTCTTCATGGGACAAGCCTGTTATATAAAGATGGACAAAAACAGCCCTGGAAACCTTAGTTACGAATTAGAATTGACTTGAAGGAAATGGGTTTTAATTTTAGTTTAATGGCTAATGGACAGGATATACATTTTCATATGTTCAGGAAAATAGCCTATATTTTAATGAACTTAATTAAACATATATGTAATTTTGAAATTCCGCTAATAATTGATCTCACACACTTCTAATGTAGACATGTATCCATTGTCACCTGACAGTTTCTAATGTGCTAATTTTTCCCCCCTTGTGTCTTCCTTTAGGTTTGAGGAGCTTGTTAAAAAATTCAATGTTGAATATCATGCTGGAGGCTCCACCCAGAATTCCATTAAAGTGGCTCAGGTTGGTTGCCTAGAAATGATAAAGAAGTGAATTCAGAATGGTTTTAGAGTTTTGTCCTTTGGTCTTGATTGCTCCAGTCTATATATTGTTGCTCTTAATGTTGACTGCAAACTGATGGGTGGTTTTTTTTGTTTATTATTATTAATTTTAATAGACATTTACAGAGGTTTTGGATTTCCATTCATTCATTTCCGCACTTTTCTCCCTGTCCACCCCTCCCCACCAGTTCGCTTCCCCCTCCGAAGAGAAAAATAAAAAAAAATAAAAAATTCCTTCATTAGTATACAATTCCCACGTCCCTCCCCCGCCACCCCGAGTAAACTTCTCTATGTAACCTTAATTCTGGATTCCTGTGCTAACCATAATACTCAATCATATATCACTTCTAATCTGTTCTTTCCCTCGTCTGTTTCAATACAGTATACATAATTTATCCAGTTTTTTCTGTCATACCACCAGGTGGGTGGATTTTTTGTGTGTGTGTTTGTTGTTTTTGTAGGTTTTTTGAGGGTAAAATAGTAAAGATTGATTTATTACAAAGTTACAGTCTCAAAGGTATGGACCTCCCTCCTTGAATGGAAATATGGGGAGAGGCCTGAATTGGTTGTTTTTGTTGTTGATTTTTAATTTTTGCATTCAGTGTTTTAATCCTGTATTTGTGATACAGTTATACATAAATACCAGTAGTATTTAAGATATCATGACTTCCTACACCATTTCTAAGACAGGCGAGTAATTATTAAAGAAAAATCAGTGCTTTGGGGGACTATTTTAGTTTAGTTTAGCATTGATTAATATTATCTTTTCATGTTTATTGTTTATTTGCATTTCTTTCATAATTGCTCACCTGTCAGTTGTTTTGATCATTTTATATTTTTCATATTATTGATTATACTACTTCTTCATAATTTGCTCTAGTATTTCTATAAGCTAGCTATGTCTAGCTAATTGACCTCCGTACATTTTTTTCATCAAAATCAATTCAATTTTTTGGATCAAAATAAAAATCTTGGTTCAGTGGTTGTAAACACGTACAGTCCAGCCCCTCTGGTCTCATGGCAAAGGAAGAGATTTTTCAATGGAACAATTATTCACACATGCTTTTTGCTCCTCCTCCTTCTAACTTGCCTTATTCTGGTGCTTCAGATAAATAGAGACCAATAATTTTGCCTTGTATAGCCGTGTGCAGTCTTTTAAGACACTTACCACTCGTAAAAGGAATTAATAAAGAGAAAAACATACCAAATATTTTGTTGAGTCAGTTGACCAGCATTTTCCATGAAATCATGACCATAAACTTCAAAAAGAAGAAACAAAATCTTGTGACTAGTTTGTATATAGAGCTGCCTTATCATATCCTAATTTTTGGGGTTTGCTTGTTTGTTTTGTTTGTTGTAAATATATTTTGTGTACCAATTTTACTGTTGTTGTTGTTATGTGCCGTCGAGTCGCTTGCAACTCATAGTGACCCTATGTACAACAACCCTAAACCCTGCTCTGTCCTGTGCCAGTCGC
>NW_006399808.1:8479932-8537413 GCF_000299155.1 Elephantulus edwardii | reverse complement strand
TCTTCAGTTCCTTGAGCTTAAGATATGCTGAGCGAGTTTGGCCCTTTTGATTTTCTGACTCCAACTTCTTGCACATTTCCTTGTAATATTTTCTTTGTCATCCCTTGCTGCCTTTTGAAATCTTCTATTCAGCTCTTTAGTATCTTGAGTTCTTCCTTGTGTTTTGGCTTCTCTGCGCTCCAGTGCAATTTTCAGAGTTTCTTCTGACATCCCTTTTGATCCTTTCTTCCTCTTCTGTCTCTGCAATGACCATTTGCACTCTTCCTGGATGATACTCTTGATATCCTCCCAGAAAGGTACTTATGTACCTTTATATAAATGTACAATTTCTTGAAGATGCTCATATTAATTGTCTTTGCAATTCCACCCTTAATCATTGTGAGTTTTTCTGTAAACTGAAACTTAGTGCTGCTAAGATGGATTATTGTACTTCCCCAATAATGCTATATTACTAATATAGTAATGTAAGTAGCATATTACTTAATATAGTAATGAATCCTATCTCCCTCTCTCCTACCCCAAATAACCACTAAGAAATGTTGTGGGGTTTTTAAAATGTTAAGTAAACATCACGTAATCTTTCTACTTCTATGATTGACTTACTGTATCACTCTATATAATGCCTTCAGCTTCCATTCATATTGTATGCACCATGTGTTGAGATATTATTTCTTTCACTTAAAGAGTAGTATTTCCTTATATGTATGCAATAGTTTGTTGTGTTCAGTATTTTTTTTTATCTATTTGTTTAAGGACATTAAGATTGTTTCTGGGTTTCTCTATTGCAAATAGTCCTCGAATTATCTATTTGATTCTCTTTGGGGTATATATCTAGAAGCAAAATCCTGGTTCATAGAGTAAATCTCTCTTTTTTTTTTTTCAAAGAGCTAACGTACTGTTTTCTAAAAAAGTTACATTGTTTTTCATTCTCACCAGCAAAGGATAAGGATTCCTTCCACTCTCTCCGCTTCCTGTATTCCTGGGTTTTTGTTTGCTTTAGCTACTCAATGGGAGTGAAATGGCATCTCATTGTGATTTTGATTTCTATTTCTTTCATGGCTAACAACATTGAGTATGTTTTTATCTATTTGGTGCCCATTTGTAATATTGTCTACTGTGAAATATCTTTGAGTCCTTGGCCCCTTTGTAAGCTTGGGTTCATTGTCATTTTGTGGTTCAATTGCTTAAATGTTATATTTTAAAACCTTTAACAGCTGGAACTTGGGAGGGCTGCCTCATTTTTCCTGGTCTGACCAGTTTGCACTTTTGACAGAATGAGGTACTTGTTTTCATTGGTCTCTATAGAGTCAATTACATTTGAGTTTTCCCTCCTCAATAGGTTACAGCCATACACAAATTCTAGCTTTCACTAGTTTTACTCTGTGAGTGTATATGCATATGTATATGTATGTGTGTGTCTGTGTGTACTATTCTTATAGAATAATTCTTATAATTTATAAAATAATTGTTATAGTTTATAGAATCATTCG
Organism: Elephantulus edwardii; assembly: GCF_000299155.1. Taxonomy (NCBI): domain Eukaryota; kingdom Metazoa; phylum Chordata; class Mammalia; order Macroscelidea; family Macroscelididae; genus Elephantulus; species Elephantulus edwardii. Next base: position 8,535,923 of record NW_006399808.1, on the reverse strand, counting down.
TGATTCATTCTTACAGTTTCCAAATATATTCTTATAGTCATTAGCTAGGTTAATAGCTGGAATAGTCATTAACAAAGAGGATAGTTGGTAGAACTGAGGTATTATACCAACTTTTCCCCCATAAAATTGACTAAAGATGTATTGAAGATGCATTAATAATAATTGTTGACTAGAGTGCAAAAATTGGAAACAAAATAGAAGGAATGGTAGTTGGAAATTGTGGACATGAGCATGGAAACGAGCTGAAGAGCGAATGATTTATACATTCGTTGATTTATTCATAGCAAATGCCTTGGTTAGGAAACACAGACGGTGATTATGCTGATGGACTGCACAAGAATCAGATTGACTTCATCTGTGGGAATCTCTACAGATGCTTAATATGAGCGGTCAAAATCAAAGTGAGGTGCTGACTGTGGAACACACCATTGATTACTCATGTGCAAGCTCAATTTGAAGTTGAAAAAAATGAAAACAAGTCCTCAATAACCAAAGTATAATTTTCTATCAAACCTGAATTTAAAAATCATATCAAGGATAAATTTTAGTCATTCTTTGAACACTGATAATTGAAGACCTGATAAGTTCTGGGATGATATCCAGAGTCATTCTATGAAGCAAGCATAACTTTTATACCAAAACCATGCAATAATACTTACCAAGTATGATAATTACAGAATAAGATCTTTTATTAATATGTAGAAATCCTTAACAAAATCCTAACCAGTAGAATCCAGAAGCACATAAAAGATAATGATTCCTCATGACCAATTGGGATTCATAATAGATATGTAAGCATGGTTCAGCATAAGAAAAACAGTCAGTGTAATTCACCATATTTACAAAACAAACAAGAAAGATGTGATCTTAACAATTGATACAGAAAATGCATTTGACACAATCCAACACCCTTCCTGATAAAGACACTCAGCAAAATTGGAATACTAGGGAATTTACCCAACATAGTGAGAAGTATATATGCAAATCCAAAAGCCAGTATCATTCTCAAGGGAGAAAAGAATAAAGCATTTTCTTTGTGAACAGGGACCCGACAAGGATGCCCACTGTCACCGCTTATATTCAGTATTGGACTGAAGTGCTTGCTAGGTCAATACGATAAGAGCAGGAAATGAAAGGCCTTCAGATTGGCAAAGAGATGGTTAAACTATCACTATATGCAGATGATATGATAGTGTACACAGAAAACTCCAAGGACTCAACAAAAAAAATTGTTAGAAGTCATAGACTAGTTTAGTAGAGTGGCAGAATGTAAGATCAAGATCCAGAAATTAATGGGATTCCTCTACAGTAACAAAGAGAAGGAAATTAAGAAAGCAATACCATTTACAGTGGCCAACCACAAACTGAGATAGTTGGGAGAAAAGACCTATACAAAGAAACTACAGAAAATTTCTGCAAGACACAACAAAAGACCTAAAGAAGTGGACAAATATTCCCTGTTCATGGACAGGAAGACTCAGTGTTGTGAAAATGACTTTTCTATCAGAATCAAACATGTTCAATGCAATCCCAATACAGATACCAAGTCAGTTTTTCAAGGAGATCGAAAGGGACGTTTTCAAGTTTACTTGGAGAGGAAAGAGACCCCGAATAAGCAAAACACTTCTGAGAAACAAAAATGAAGTGGGAGGCACAGCACTCTCTGACCTCAAAACGTACTACACAGCTGTAGTAACCAAAACAGCAAGGTACTGGTGCAATTACAGGCACACAGACTAATGAAATAGAATTGAGAACCCAGAAATAGACCCAACTGTCTATGGCCAACTGATACTTGACAAGGAAATAATACATATGAAATGGGGAAATGACAGCCTCTTCAACAAATGGTTCTGGCAAAATTGGCCTGCTACCTTGCAACAAGCTGAAAGGGGATCTACATCTCACACTATACACAAAAATCAGCTCAGTGTGGATCAGAGACCATAAAGTTCTTCAGAGACAAACTGAGCTCAAAGTTAGACAGCCCAATTTATGGCATAAAGAGACTGCCAAATACAGCCAGAAATACAAAATCTTGAGAGGATAAAATTGATGAATACACCTTCTAAATATCAAGTCCTTGTGAACATCAAAAACATTTTCCAACAGAGTGAAAAGAAAACCTACAGACTGAGAAAAACATTTGGCAATACCATTTCAGACAAGGATCTTGTATCGAAAGTTTACAGAATCCTACATGACCTCCATAAGAAAAAGACTGATCACTCAGTTACAAAATAGGCAAGAGACATGGAAAGAATTTTCATTTTCGGATGGATTACAGATACATGAATCTCAATATCACTGCCAATAAAAGAGATGCAAATCAAAACCACAATGAGATATCATCTCACTCCATTAGCAGTGGCAAAATTTAACAGTAATAAATGTTGGAGAAGATGTAGAGAGAAAGGAACTTTTATATATTATTGATGGGATTTTAAAATACAAAACCAAATTGAAGCCTTGAGTTGCTATACTGAGAGATGGTACAGGAACAATCTTGAATGATCTGGGAAACATTAAAAGAAAATGGAGGGGCTACACAGAGTCTTTTTCCAAAAAAGAATTAATGACACTGAAATATTTTAGGAACTACCGTATAATCAAGAGTCCATAGTGATAAAGAAAGAAGTTCAAGTTCCATTAAAGGCACTGGAAAAATATAAGGCCCTAAGTATTATTGGGATACTAATTGACATGTTCCAACTAACACATTCAACCCTGAACGTGCTCACCAGGTTGTCCCACGAAATTTGGAAGATAGCTACCTGACTGGAAGAGATCCATGCTTGTTCATTTCCAAGAAAATTGACCCAACAGAATGTCACAATTATCGAACAATATCATTAGATTCACATGCAAGCAAAATATTGCAGAAGATCATCCAAAAATAGCTGGACTGACAGAACTGTCAGAATTTCAGTCTGGTTTTGGAAGAGGTAATAGTATCAGGGATATTATTGTTGATGTCAGATGAATCTTGGCTGGAAGCCAAGAATACTAGAATAATTGTATTTTATTGACTATACAATGGCATTTGACTGTGGATCATAACAAACTATGGCTAACTGTGAAAAGAAAGGAAATTCCCGAACATTAAATTTTTGTTATTCAAAACCTGTACCTAGACTGAAAAGCTCTATCAAAACAGAGCAAGGGAACAAACACTGCATGGTTTGGAAAGATTTATATCAGGGCTATATCCTTCCTCCATAGCGGATTTGATTAAGCCTCCTATTTAAAAACACATTTGGTCAGCAGTATGGGGCTGGAATCCAGTTTGGAAATTGTCTGCAGTAGCCGGATTCTATAGAGGTTTGTTTGCTGGTTTTGGTGAGGATTAGGGTGTAATGTTGACTTGTTAACAGGTGTGAGTTGATTTGATTCGGCCTCCTATTTAAAAACCCATTTGGTCAGCAGTATGGAACTGGAATCCAGTTACCCATAGTGGAAAGTGTTTGGAGCTTCCCAGTTAAAACAAACTTGGAAGCAGGAGTGGCGTACACTTCTGAAATAGCTTGCCTCCTGAAACTATGAACTTGGAGAAACGATGAAAGTTATACAGGTGTTCAGGTCTTCCATTCATAGGGTCACTATGAGTCATCTATGACTCGAGGGCACTTAACAGCAACAACATACGTATTCAGTTTGATGTTGAGCAAATCATTAGAAAACTTGGACTTTATGAAAAGAATGTGGCATCAGGCCTGAAGGAAGATGACTCAACAACCTGCATTATGCAGATAACACAACCTTTCTTTCTGAAAGCAAAGTGTACTTTAGGCACTTGCTGCATAGGATCAAGGACTGCAGCTTTTAATATCGATTACATCTCAATATTAAGAAAACAAAAATACGCAACACAAGACTAATGGACAACACCATGCTGGATAGAAGATTGAAGTTGTTAACTATTTCATCTTGCTTTGATCCACAATCAGCACCCTTGGTACCAGCAATTAGGAGATCTGGAGATGTATAGTATCAGGAAAGTCTATTGTGAGGAACGTTGCTAACATCCTGAAGAACAATGATGTCCATCTAAAGAATAAAGTGCTCCCAATTCATGCCATAGTCTTTCCAGTCACCTACCACACGTCTGAGAGCTGGACAATGAATATGATTAACAGAAGAAGAATCAATACCTTTGATTTTTTGATGTTATAGAATCGTGTAGAATATCCCCTGGATTGCCAGAAGAACTAACAGATATGCCTTGGATAAAGTGAAACCGAGTGTTTGTTGGAGCCAAGGACGACTGTGCTTACGGGGTGGGTGTATTGCTAGGAGAGACTTTTCCATGGAAAGGGATATCATTTTGAAAGAATGGGAAGATGACCCTCAATGAGATGGATTGATAAAGTGAGGCAGTAAATGGACTCAAGTGTGTGAATGATGATGAAGATGGCAAAGAATGAGACAGGGTTCAGTTCTTCACTTCATAGGATCACTGGGTTATACTTGACTTGAAAGCATTTAATGCCACCTACAATCATTAGTTTGTGTTTTCTGAAGAAAAGTCTTCTTTTGATGATAATTATTCTGATGATGATCTTCTAAGTAGTGACATTTCTTATTAATCAGATGAAAATGATTTTTTTTATTTTAATACTGGTCCATTTCTTATTATAATCAGATGATTTATTGTTGAAAGTTGAACTTGACAGCATTGCTCTCGTGCTTCCCCCCCCCCTTAGAATCTTATGGTTTTAATTTTCACATTTAGATCGTTAATCCTTTGTGAATTTGTTTCTGTGTATGGTCTGAAACATGTATCCTATTCCACATTTCTGTGTGTAGAAATCTATTTTCCTAATACTATTTATTGAAGAGATTCTTCTTTCTGTATAATGTGGATTTAGTACCTTTATCCAAAATAAGTTGACAATCTATATATGAACCCGACTAGGTTGTTTTTTGGGAAGATGGTAACTTGTGAAACAATCCTTCAAACTCTTATACTTCTTGGGCACTACAATTTTCCTTGATCATAACAGTCTGATCCTTGAAGATTTATGCATTTATCTGACTTAATGAATTTTTTAGAAGCTTGGTAGGCCTGTATTTGAATCCACTAGCTGCCCTGCAGGATAAGGATGGGCTGTCTTTCCCCGAGAGATTACTGCCTCTGGAAGCCCAGTAGAGGACCAGCTAGGAGTCAGTTCTGATTCAACAGCATACAGTAATATGAATTACTTAAGTTCACTTGATTTTATGCTTTCTTCAAATTGATTTAATAAATACTTCTAATTGTAATAAACATAAGTTATTTCCTCCTCTGGGCATCTAGTCAAATATTTTAAATGACTTTTCATCCTTTGTTAGATGAAATATAAGCCTATCATGGAATTAATTATTTCTTCTCTTTTTTCCCCCTGTACTATTGAGGTTATGTAGGTCTTTATGACGTTATTCAATAATACAGATTAAGCATTTTTCTGTTACTTTAATAACTGCTATTTTCCTATGAAGACCAAGTCATAGATGACTCTCTATCAGGTTTTCAGAGGCTTTTAATTGCATGGGAACAGATTCCCCATTCTTTTCTGCAGAGCAAATGGTGCATTAGATTGCAGTGCAGCTTCTTACCACTAGACCACTTAGAGCTCACTTACATATACAGAGAGGTAGATATAAAATTATTTTATATATCTCTTTATATATAGAATATTTTTATATCTACCTCTCTTATATATAATATATAGAGTGGAAAGATGTTTCCCTAAGTCTGTCTGCTTCATTACATACAATATAAAGGTAAAGAAAAGAAAGGGCATTCAGGACTATTTAGGAAACACCAGGGTGCAGTGGAGGTATAATAGTTACGCACTCAGTTGTTAAACTGCCCAGCCTCCCCCAGGAGAAAGACCTGGCGATTTGCTTCCATAAAGATCACAGGTTAGGAAAACCCCATGGATCAGTTCTACTTCAGCACAGAAGGTTAATGTAATGGAAATGAGAATTACATAGAGGAAGTGGGATAAGTGTGATTACACTGTGGGTATTGTAATTAATGACATGAAACAAAATGGTTGAATGGAAAACCAATTTGCTTTGTAAACTATAACTCAGTCACAATAACAAAATTAACGATACCTTTAAATAATTGTTTAAATTAAATACAAACATACTGAACCAAAATGTAAGAAATTATAAACCCAATGCTCCTAAGAACCCATTGTTACCAGTAAGTCATAGTATTACTTAGGAGTCATTTTTTATAATTTTTTTTAAATTATATTTCTTTTCTGTAAACTTCTTTTTATAATGTTAATCTATGTGTAGTTTGTTAAGTGAAACGTTTTCCTTGAGCATCTCATTTTGAGACCCATTTCACCTGGAAAAACTAGTTGGATAGTGTAAAAACTGAAAAGTCTTTTTTCCTAGTTGTGCCTCTGAGAATCTGGGAGCAGTCTAGGCAGCTTAGATCTAAGAAGAAAAAATGACATTGAAGTGATCAAAGTGCAGTCTCTGTTGTAATGCTTTACACCTGGAGCAGTTGTAGGGATGTCAATAGCACAACTGTATTTATAAATATCAGAGCAGGATGTGGCATGGTGATGTAACACAGGGGCCCCTCAAACATTTCTGTTGGTCAAAATGAAGTGCCTTCTACAACCAATTTTAAGATTAATGAATTATTTCAAGCAATACAGTTTTTACAAAATAAAATTGATTGTTCAAGTAGACTTCTTTCAGGTTTTTAAAAAAATAAATATTAACTTCTATTTGGGAGGTTTTTTTGTTATTGAATTAGATTGTGAGAGATTTAGAAACAGTGCTTTCATAATTTCTATTTTTAATGTTTGTAATATTGATAAAGTTTACGGTTCTTTAATAATGAATAAAATCAGTATTTCTCACTTCCCCCCCTCTCTTAGTCTTTGTGGATTTTACCTCTTTTTGTCTTCATCTTTTCATAAGTAAGCTTATCATTTTATGGGAAAAATGAAAAAGCAGGCATTTGAAGTGTATGAAATGAATATAAAAATATTCAGATATTAAAAATAATAAGGAACTCCTAACGTAAGATACATATTCATGTGTTTTGTTTGTTTGTTTGGGTTTTGTTTGTTTGTTTTGTTTGGGGTTTTTTTTGCATTTCAGTAGTTTTATTGAAAGTTATATTCCTTAATATCAAAACATAATAGTAGTTTGTTAGGTTACCTCTGCAAAATCAAAATGAACACTGATGTATTAAAAAATATTGAAATGTATTAGTTGGTTGTGAAAACATTGATCTTTGGTACATTTTACTTCACAGAAATTGAAAGTTCCCCCTGCAACTGATGTTTTTGACTACACAATAGGAACTCAAGATTGAATTGTCTACTCATGACTTAAAATTTATTTACTTCCTTTTTCTTAGTAAAAATTATTGCTGTCATTAATCTATAACTCGTGGATTTTTATCATATCTTAAAGATACAGGAACATGTAAATTCTGTGGAATCAGATGTTACAGAAGAATATCCTCTAAACAGTACATAAGTTTCCATTGACGACAATCTGACATTTTGAATATATTTCAGAATCTTTGAAAATGTAACTTAATGTAATGAGTTATTAAATTATACTGTATGAGGCAGGGACTAAAAACTTAGCCAAACACTCATACATAGGGAGCTAATATATAGCTAAATAAATTATTAACTTTATTATTACACTATGAGAAACGTATATGGCAACACTATGAGAAACGTATATGGCAGATTTAGTAGAATTAAGCAATGTAAAGTAATGGGCTGGACAAAACTGGTCAACATAGTCATTCTTACAGGTTTAGGCTGTGTTATCTTTATATCTGTTACCTGGTTTGTGCTTGCTGAATTTTCAGAAGTATATCACCAGTGTATCGTAGTCTTCAAGCTGCACTAAAACTTGCTCTGTATCATAGTATTATGCAAATCTCCACTAACAGATGAATGCCATTCAATGCCATTCTTGAAGTGCATTGGTCAGAAATTACACCTTGATCTATTATCCTAGATCTCCTGTTTGGTAGATGAGAATTTTAGTACTGAATTACCATGGCTTTCATGTATTGCTCATGTTGTTCCTGGTCTTCTTAGTGATTCCATCTCAGGACAGCCCCAATTGTGCAGTGTTTTCTAATCTGTGACCTTTAAAAAACAGCTCGGCAGAATTATTTCCCAAAACATCCCTGGATGAGTTAAAAACTTCCAACACTTGGACTTGTTTTCACACACTTAACCATTAGTCTCACTCCCAGAATACTGCATCCTTATTTACTCTGCTCATTGCTATCAAGACCATAGCTTGAATCAGGTACACCTTAGTCCTCAAACTGACATCATTACTACTCAGTAATTTGGAGAGTGCAGATTTTCCCAGTGCAATTCATCTCCTTATTTCCTGACTGCTGGTACCAACCTGAAATACAATGTTATGAGTGATAGGATAATATCTATATGCATATAAGGAGGACTTATTCATATGAATATTATTAAATATATATGCTCCTACATCTGGAGTCAAAGAGGAAGAAATTGAGAATTTTTACCAAATCTTGCAGTCCAAAATTGACCAAACATGTGTTCAAGATATGTTAATAATAATTGGTGACTGGAATACAAAAGATGGAAATAGGGAAGAAGGAATAGTAGTTGGAAAATATGGGATTGTTGATAGAAACTAGGCTGGAAATAGAATGAAAATTGAACAAGCCATGAAAAATATCCCAAGGAGAGTGGATTGAGGGAAGGATATCTGAGCCCAGGCAGCTTTACTAGGGCATTCAACAAAACATTCAGAGAGAAGCTGACATCAGTTCCACTCCAACTATTCCAGAACTATAAACATTGTGCTCTTGAACTGATTATAACAAGCAAACATAAGTCTGATACCATAGCCAGGTAAATTACAGCTAAGAAAAGAAAAAACAAAAAGAAAATCACCCAAAACTGTATCTCCCTCATGAACATAGTCACAAAAATTCTCTTCAAAACCTTAGCCAGTAGAATTCAACATAAAATTTAAAAAAAATTATGTGTGTATACATTATAACCAAGTGGTGTTTATACTAAGTATTCAGGGTTAATTCAAAGGATGGTTAAACCTTGTCTTATATCCTTTAAGCATGTTGTCACCAGGAGCCAATCTTTGGTGAGGAAAGTAGAGGGTCAATGAAAGAGAAGACAACCCCTCAACAAGGTGGATTGACATAGTGATTTGTAACAATGAGCTCAAGCATATCAGAGAGGTTGGTCCAGGATAAGACAGTGTTTTGATTTGATGTTTGTATGGTTTTTAGGAATTGTAGTCAACTTGGTGGAACCTAACAACAATAACGTTGTTGTTGTTGTTGTTGTTGTTGTTGTTGTTGTTGTTGTTGTTAAGTGCCTTGAAGTCAAGCATGACTCATTGTGACCCTATGAACCGAAGGTCTGAATGGTTACCCACAATGGGTATCCATTATGGCATTTGACACACTAGTGGCACAGTGGTCAGTACTACAGCAACCCCAAGTTATCCCAGTACAGCAAACTGACTGACCGGTGCTGTGCCACTTAGAACATTTTTCTTCTCAAAGACAATTAATACCATGCCTGAAGGCCGCAGGTGTTAAATCGATTGTTAACAAAATTAAAAATTACTTTTAAATACAAAGGCTCACCTGCCAGGTCCTGATTGATTTAAACATTAGACTTCCAGCCCACAGCTGATTGTTAGCTAAATTCAGTAAATCCAGTCAGCTCACACACAATTGTGAACGAAATAAAAAAACAATCCATTTATACCTGACTTTCAACTAAACAAAAGAACCTATTCTCCAGGATCCAGCTGCTTTACACATGAGCATACAGTAACATTATGAAAAGTTAATTTTATTCCTTTCCATACTCTTCCTTGCCCAGTTCATGTCCCTAGACTTAACCAGCTATTTCTGTATCTTTTTAGAAATAACTTTTCCTCTAAAACCTTATGAAGATCTATTATACTTTGTGACTGTGTTTTTTCTTGGATTTCCTTTCCTTAATATCCTTTTATGTACATTGTTGCACAGTATTACTCAGTGTTGTTATGTGCCATCAAGTCACCAAAACATTTGTGTGACACAGAAGAATTGCATGAAACAACATAAGATCAAGAGGAAATGGTAGTGAAATAGGAAGTTCAAGTTGAACTGAAGGAATTGGCAAAAAACAAGGCCCTAATAATTGATAAAATTCGAAGTACTAGAATTGACTAATGGTTTTAAATATCTATAACAGTACATTCTAATATAGTATTTTAATTTAACAAATCACCTAATTGTTGGACGTTTAGATGACTTGCAGACGCTTTCCTAACTACCTGAGTGTACCATATCATTTTCCACCTGTACAGTAGCTATATCTGTATAGTGTGTTCCTAGAATAAGACTGACTTGCTAAAAAAAAAAACTAAAGCATAGTACATTTTTTAATGAAAGTTTTCTTTTCCCTCCATTAATGCTTTCCAATATTTCTTTTGAAATGAGATAAAAAAAATGTTAACATATTCAGTGCTAACAATCCAGGTGTTCTTTGCCAATATGATATGTGAAAACTACTATGTCATGGAAAATTTTCATTATATTTCTTTCAATTAAATGTAATGGTTGGATAGAATCAATCTTTTTGTAGAAGAACCAAATTACCAAAACTTACCTGTAAAGAGACAAAATCTGAATGGATCAGTGTTAAACAGAGTAAATAGTTTCTATAAAGGGCAGAGGGTTGGTGAAGGAAAGGAAGAAGATCCTCAACCAGGTGGATTGACACCGTGACTGCTTCAGTGGGCTCTTGTGTGTCAGGAAGTGTGAGGATCGTGTAGGATAGAACATAGTTTGGATCTTTTGTTCATAGGGTAGCTATGAGTTACACTCAACTCCATGGCACCTAACAACAACAGTACAATTATTAAGTTTTTTTTCTATTACAGCCAGAGAGTTATAGTCCTGTACAGGCTCTCTGAGAACTATATCTACTCTGGAAGGGAGATTTAATGACCTTCTTTTTCTTGTTATTAGGTGCCATCATGTCATGCATGAATCATAATGACCCTATGAACAATAGAGCTGAACCCTGTCCTATATTCAGTGCACTGTTAAGGAATTGCACTGCCAATGCAAAGACAGGAAGTTAGAATCCCCCAAATACTTTGGAAGAGAAAGATCAACAGTTCCCTCTCATGCCGCTTACTCTCTGAAAACCTACTAGCAGGTCAGCAGTGAGTTGGTTCTGACTCAATGTTATAAAGAACAGATAATTTCAGGATATTTCAAAGTCATTCTGTCAGATGGAATGGGGATGGGATAAACCATAAAGCTGGGATCGCATCAAATCATAACTCAAAAAGGAGGAAAGGAAAGGAAACAAAGTATAAAATTAAGATAAAATTATAGACCACTAGTTTTTATAATTGTTATTATAAAAACATTTCAAATAAAATATAACTCGAATCCAGTAGTACATTAGTAGTAGATGATGATGAGTTATGTTAATTCTTCTGCTGCAAGGATAGTGCCATATTAGACAACCTACTATTTTGGTCATGTACGTAAAAAGAAGTAGACCTTCTTGACAGATGCTGAAAAGCATCTATTCATGGTGTGAGTCCTATTGAGCTGCTAACTGAAATGTTTGAAATTTAAATCAATCAGGTCCTTAGTGAGAGAAGGATGAGTGATCTTATCTCCTCCCCTAAAATTTTATAGCCTTGGAAACTTGATAGAGGTGGGCCATAATTTGGAATTGTGTGTGTGTGTGTATCCTTAACAGAATTTGTCTCTCAGCTCTAATGCTAACATTATACATAATGAAATACTAGATATATTTTCATTAAAATCAAGAATAAGTCAAAAATCTCTTCTATCACTATTGTTATTTAACATTGTACTGCCACTGCTAGTCAACACAGATATCTAAGGGAAAGTTAAATACAGTCAATCCCTAAATTATGGGTGACATATATTCCTGAGTGTGCCTTTAAGTTGAACTTATACATTAGTTGGATCAGGTATATAGGATTCTTAGTTAGTTAGAAGTTAGTCCAGCACCCTGGGACTGCCTGTACTTTACTTTCTCTTAAATGTCTGTATTGACAGTGTCAGTAGCCCAACCCAAACTTACTGCCATTCGCTTGAGCTGGTAAAATGAAAATGTTAAATAATAGTAATGGTGGAGGTACAACAAAGGAGCTCAGATAACATAATGTGTTATTGTTACACTGTTAATTAAGGCCCTGCATTCTAATTTGCTTACAACTATGCAGGAGAAAACTGGATAGGCACTTTCTGCAAAGATTTGCAGCCTTGAAAACCCAATAGAGGCTCAACGTGAATTGGAATCTACTTAGTGGCAGTGGATTTTTTGTTTGGGTTTTTTCTTTTTTTTTTCTTTTAGCGCAACAGAAGATTCAAAGCCTTTTCAAGTGCTTTAAAAACTTCAAATGCAATAAAATTAAGATAATTTTGATGAATTTTTTTGCAACTAGGCTTTGATTAAGTTTTGTCAGAGTGAGGGAAAGTTTGTATTACATTACAGGGCAAAATACAAGATACTCCTGAACTAGTATAAAATTAGAAATAGAGAAGCAAAATTAACACCATTTTTGTTCCTCGTGATTTGGGAACCTCAGCGGAATGAAAAAACTATTAATAACATAATCAGTAGTTATTTTAAATTATTGAAACAAATTTATGGACCCTTTAAAGATCTCTTTTAATAACCCTCATTTACTCTAGCCCCTCCCACTTTTTAAATTCTTGTCATAAATTTTTAAAATTCTATTTTCTATAATTTGTGCTCTCCCTTACCTGTTAATATTTAAAGTTTTTTTTTTTATCTGTTTCTCCATGTAATTTTAGGCATTCACAGTTTGTGCTACAAAAGTAAAAATAATTTCATTCCAGAAATGTGTGCTGTAATATTTTACATCACTGTGGTGATTTAGTTCTAAAAAGTTTACTTTTTAGTTTAGAAACAAGCTACTCTTTGGCTATATTTAATTTTTTTATAATTACAGAGAAGTAGTTAAAATTTATTTTTGCACACCACAATGTGTTTTTGGAAGGTTTGAATTAATGCTTCTAGTTTTGGGGACACCTTTTTTTTTTATGTATACACGATACTCTTAAATAAATATTGATGAATGATTGTGGTACTCATTTTACCTCATTTGAAATTGCAACACTGCAAAATCTTAATTTTGTTTCTCAGAAGAATAATAACAATAAAGTATTATTATAATACTGTTTTTCTATTTCTTTAGCTTTACTCACTTGCTGCCTTTAACTAGATAGTATTTCTCAAGTTTTCCTTTAATATTAATCTATTTTGCTACTGCAAAAATCCCTATATAACTTGATTAATAGTATTACATTTAAAAATTTTTGATGATACTGTAACATATGAATGGTATATGTGTTTGTGTACATGTGTATAGTTATGAAAGACACAAATATGATTATATATCTTTAAGTACAAAATATATGTTGCCTTGTTTCTGTTAAATTTGTTTGTTTTTTCAAGGCATAACACAAAGACTGTATTATGATGGTGAGACTATGAAAAGATAAATTTATAGCTATCTTCCAGATCTGCTCTAGAGTCTATTACCATCTGGTCTCTTTGGAGACTATTATAATTATTCATGGGAATGTTTTCAACACACACAAAAAAGCATGGTTTATGTATTGGCAGAAGGGAAAAAAATTACCAGTGGTTTAAACCATATGTAGTTTTCTTAGAGTGTGAGGCAAGGGAACTGCACTGAAGGACTAATTGCGAATCATCAGTAATGATGTGGCTTGTCTCAATTTTGTCAGAATCATTCATATGAACAAAATATTGTACACAGATAAAAACAGAATGTTTTAGAAATACATCAGTAGCTCCATTTGAACCATTATTTAATTTTAATCAGACAAATGTAATTAATGTAATTTTTTTTAATAGTAAATGCTAAGCTTTGAGGATCTTTTAATAAAAAATTTTCTACAGTGATAATGCTGTGCTTGAACAGTGGAAGGATGCCTTCATTTAAGGTATCTGTCTTAAATTTAATGCAAAACCATTATTTAAAATAATTTTATATGCACTATGGACTCATCTTGCTCCTTAGTTGTAGAGATAGTTTACAATATTTTATAAGCCTAAATTGATTTAAAAGTAAAACAAAAACAATTATCTTTTTGTTCTTCCATACTAAGAGTTTGAGAGAAGTCTCTAAAAAATGAAATGACAAACCAAAAATTTAGATTGTCTAGTTTTACTCTTACTCAACTCTTTTAAAAGAAAAATGCCTAGTGGATTGGGAATATACAGGAAATTTAAATTTGTGATTGAGAATAAGAAATGCATTTGTGGTTTAAGAAAGAAATACCAGCATGTCACATTTAAATTATGGTATCTACAGTATTATGTAGTTAGCAGGAAAATGCATTACATCAGGGGGTATGTACTTTAGAGATCCAGTCCAGAGATGCAGAGAAATAGTGTAACTCCATAGAAAGCAGGAGCATTAATAATCCAGTCAGAGAGGAAGAATTTTGCTGTCTCCTGTGTAACAAAAAACAGATGTTACATTCTATTAAAAAACTTTTCAACTAAAATGAATGCTCAGATCACTGGTCAATAGAATAACCATGAACAATGGCAATTTAATAAATTTAAGAATGTATCCTATTCATCAATTAATAGTGCTGATGGAAAGAAAGGGTGCCAAATGTTTTTGTCTTTGTATAACATAACTTAGGGAGCTGTAAGTAAACAGTAAACTATAGTGGTTTTAAATTTATTGAATTTTAAAAATTTAAGTGACTTGTCTTCAAAATCTTTGAAAATGCAGAAAGACTTTAAGAACCATCAGTTCTCATTTTCTAATATGCTTAAATATGAGATTTATGTACATCTAAAGTATAATTATTTAAAAGGATACTTGAAACAATATTAACTAGTTGGCAACTCAAAATATATGTAGAAAGAGTTACTGGGAATATTATCATCATATTTGAAGTAACTTTTGTTCCTTTTTAATATTTACTTTTGTTTTCTGTATTTAAAAAATTAAGATACAATTTATATATAGTAAAATTTAACCTTTCTAGTATTCAGTGTTGAAATTGTAATTTACCCATACAGTCACATAAATACTACCACAGACAAGATACAGAACAGTTCCACTGCTCTCCAAAACTCACCATTTCTGGCCATTCCCTATCCCACCTCACCTCTTAGCAGCAGGGACAATTTTTGTTGGCAGAAGCATATCGCCTAGTTTTCTCTGTCAAAACTGTGAGCTCTTGGCTTTTTGTGGCTACTTAGGCAGCTGGTAAACTTGAGAGATGAAGTAATGTCTCCTTCCGAACAAAGAACTTGGGGGTTAGTTACTGCTTGCTATGGTATTGGGAGATTTCTCAAGGCTGTTGCTCCTCAGCCTCTGCTGACGCATGTACTACACCCATAGCATCTATTTGGCCTGTATCACATCAACCCTTTAGGTCTTAGGGTAAAGAGAATATATAGAAATATACTGGTGCTTTTAGGCGTTGGTATGAGTTGTAACACACATACTACCTGACACCGGAATCATATTGAAGTGGTAACACAAACTTCCTAACATGTGTCAGTAAGTGTGAGGATGGCACAGACAGAATAGGACAGGGTTTAGATCTTTTGTTCATAGGGTTGTTGTGGGTTGTACTCAAGTTGACGGCACCAAACAACAACAACATGAGTAGTAAAATGCCCTTTCTGTAATTCAACATCCATGAAATAGTAACAGACTAATTTTTAAGTAAGGGGACCAGATCGGTGAGGGTGGGCGGGGGATGGATATTCATTATAGGGCCACATAATTGATGCGTGGAGAGATGGAGGGGAGGGGAGGAAACGGGAAAGATCGGGTGTGAAAAACTTATGTGTACAAACTTTGTAAGTAATCCAGTATAAAATAAAAAATTTATATTGAAATAAAACCCAACAACATAAAGCCATATTCAGTACCACACTTCCACACTTTTTTCTGTCCTTATAGCTTTGCCTTACCACAATTCATGTAAATGGAATTATATAGTGCATAGATTTTGGAGTGTGCCTGAGATAAATACATCTGAAATAATTTTATTTTGTTGAGCATCAATAGTCTGTTTCTGTACTATCATGTACATCATATAGTGTCCCATCATGTACTACAAATTACAAGTCTTCCCAATTTTTTATGATTATAAATCTGGTTACATAAAGATTTATTTGCATGTTTTAGTGGTAACATTTTAGTTTCATTACAAGGGGTATCATTGAATTCTATGTTTGAGGGACATTGGTTGTCCAGTGGTATAATCCTTACCATCTATGAAGGAAGCCTAGTTCATTTTCTAGCCAGTGCATGTGATGCACTCCCACCACTGGCCTGTCAGTGGCGCTTGCATGTTGCTGTAATGTTGCTCAGGATTCAGCACAGCTTCTAGACTATGATAGACTCGGAAGGAAGTTCTTAATATTTCTTAAAATTGGCCAGTGACAACCCTGTAGATCCAAATAGTCCAACCCCGTTGTGCTTGGGAGCATTACCAATCAGAGGTTCAGCAAGAGAGAAGCTAACACTAACTTTATAAGAATATTGAAGAGACCATAATAAATTACTGGACCTTTAGCCTATGTGGATATTTTTTTAAAAAATTTTTAAAAATTATTTCTTTTTCATTTGAGTGAAGGCTTACAAATCATACTAGTTTTTCATAGATTTTTTTTATTAAATTTTTTTAATTGTCTTATTTTTACATGTACCATCAAATCAGATCTGATTGATACAGGAGGAGATTGCCCCCTCCTACTCCAGCAGAGCATCTGGTGGATTTGAACCACATACCTCTGGGATTGCAGTGCAGCATCTTGTCACTAGGCCACCAGAGCTCCCTGATATTTTGTTTTTTAACATTTATTATTATTGAATAATTACATTGGCTAACCAGCCTTCGTTGTTTATTATTCCCTTCACACAACTTATCGATTATTTTATTTTACTCCCCTTTCTCTCCCTTCCCATTTCTGGTAACGTTCACAATTGCTTATATCTGTATGTAAACTTTTCCTTAGCTTTTTATAATCGTGGTCTTTTACCATAATTGTCCTTTTGTGACTGACGTATGTACCTCAGTACAGTTCACTTTAGATTCATCCATGTTGTGCAGTATTTCACAGATTTTTACAGTGTAAATTTTGGATGCTTGATGTAAAAATTTATCTGAGAATTAGTTTATCTAAGGGGTGGGTGTAGACTGCCTCTCATCCACACCAAGCCCCAGAAGACTCTTTGAATTATTTTCCATTTATAATGACCCTGTAGGACAATTGAGCTGTACCATAGTGTTTTCAAGGCTATAATCTTTACAGAAGCAATCTGCCACATCTTTCTTCCTAAGAGCAACTGCTTCCAACTGCCACCTTTGGATTAGCAGTTCAGTGCTTAATCACCATACCACCATGCTTCCTGGACTGCCTGCCAAAACAGAAGCAACCCTGCTGTATTTGGTGATGGCCCTTCCCAAGGGTCAAAACCTAACAGACTACCTACTCTTTCTCCTGCAGAGGGACTAGTGAATGCTAACCTGTTAATTGGCATTCTCACATAATTAATGCACTCTTCCATTCAAGACTTCTTACATTGTCTTGAACCAAAACAAAATCCACTGCTGTCACTCAGTTTGGATTTCTGAGGTTGTATCTTTTAAGAGTAATTGGTGTATTCATACTGTAAACCTTACTAGCCAGAAAACTTATGGGTGTCAGTCCCGTGCCCTGTGAAAGCCATTGAACCTTTCAGCAGCTCAGGTGGAAAGCCCTTGAGCATAGAGATGTAAATACTGGCTTTAGAAGTGATTGGAAACTAAAGAATATTATCTGAAGCCAGAGGACATGGAAGGGCCACTAACAGATGTGCCTTTTCGGGGTTTTCATAATAAATTAAATCATTGCCACAATGAATTTTCAAAGAAAAGTAGATACACTTTCTATATTTATGCTTGTCTTGAATTTTATTCATGCAGCCTCATTTAATTTTTTTATGTTTATCCCTGTTGTCTTGCAGTTTCATTGCCTAGAAGAGTTTAGTGACTGCCAACTTGGAGATACTATTGTCTATTTAGTTTGTGTGCTTAAAAGATGCTAAGTAATTAAAAGAGCATATAAAGGGTGGCAGATTAGGAAATAAAATTGTTTCAGTATCATTAGTTATCAGAGAAGTGCAAATTAAAATCATAGTGAGTTATTGCTGAATACATATTAGAATACTTGGATTAAAAATACTGTACCAAGTATTGGCTAGGATACAGAAGTACTAGATCTCTTATACTTGGTTGATGGAAATGGACAATAGTATAGTTACTTTGGAAACAGTTTAGCTTTTTTCTTTAGAAAATTAAGTATACATTGCTTTCAATCAGAACCAGCTTATAGCTGATCTCTCCATTCCCTCACCCAAGGACAGCTTTCAAAGGCTGTAAAACTCAGAAGAATAGACTGGCCACCTTTGAACCAAAGCTCCATACATTTACTGTATAACATAGCAGTCTGATTCTTAGGTGCAATCTTTTTTTCTCCCCCCCCCCCTTTTTTTCGTGTACTGTCAAATCAGATCTGACTGGCACAGGAGGAGATTGCCCCTCCTTCTCCAGCACAGCATCTGGTGTATTTGAACTGTGCACCTTCAGGATTGCAGTGCAGTTGTGGTTTTGTTTTTTGTTGGGTTTTTTTTTTTGCCACTACGCCACCAGAGCTCCCTTTACGTGTATATCTTAAAGACATGAAAACTTAGGTTCACTCAGAAACTTTTATGTAAATATTTATAGCTGCTTTGTATGCTATTACTAAAAACTGGAAACAACCCAGTGCCCTTCAACAGGTGAATGGACTAAACAGAAAAAAAAGTTAGAGAGATGAGCAGATGTTCAGTTATGTGCATATGGTAGGATAATAAGTCGCTGCTCTCTCTCGACTTTCTGGTGTTTATGGGAGGAGACTTTCTGTCTTTCTAACTCTGAAAGCCTGGCTTGTTTGAACCACTATCTTTGCAGTTAACAGCCTGATGTGTTACTAACTACTCCACTAGGGTACTTCCAGTGGAATAATACTCATCTTTAAAAAAGAAATCAACTGTTACTACACACAACCTACATTCATCTCCAAGGATTCACACTGAGACAGTCTCACAAGGTTGCATGCCATATTATTTTATGTAACTTCGTTGAAATGACAAAATTACAGTCCTGGAGTATGGTCTGGTAGTTAGAGGGGTGTCAGGGATGATGGAAAAGTGTGATGGATGGATGTTAATAAAGGATTAGCATCACAAAGGAAGTTTCTTTGTGATGATAAAACAGCTCTAAAACTTTATTTTGTTGATCATTACATCAATCAATACAACTGATAAAATGTGCACATATACATACTGCATGTCAAGTTTGAATATGTCATGTATTACTATGTCAATACCAAGTGCATAGACTTGATAATCAACAAAATACACTTTCGTTAGGGGAAGCTGAGTAAGTGCAATATAATATCCTCTACTATTTTGTTATTTTTACGGTTTCTTGTGAATGTAAAATTACTATTTAGGCATTCATTAAGTGTGAATATTCATATTCTTTGTATCTTTCTTCTTTTTTCCCTTTTTTAAAAGTACTTTTTAAAAATTAATTTTAATGAAAGTTTACAAAGACTTAGGATTTACATTTCATTGTTGCACTTTTCTCTCTGCCCACCTCTTCACCCCTAGTTCACTCTTTTCCTTAAAAAGCAAAAGAAAAACTCATTGTTATGCAGTCCCTCCCCCAAAGTCCACTCCACTGTCCTCCATTCTGGACTCCTGTCATGACAATAATATCCAATCATATATCCCTTTTAAACAGTTCTCTCCCTCATCTGTTTCAATACAGTATACATTATTCCTCCCCTTCTTCTCTGTCTTCCCTCAACCCCGATGTCAGTCCCGTTTTACAACAGTGGCCTTATGCAATATTTGTCCTTTTGTGACTGAGATATTTCACTCAGCATAATGTCCTCTTGTGTCATCCACCTTGCATATTTCATGAGTTCCTTGTTTTTCAGTGTTGCATAGTATTCCATTGTGTGACTATACCAGAGCTTCTCTATCCATTCGTTTGTTGATGAGCACATAGGTTATTTCCAGCTTTTTGCTATTGTGAACAAAACTGCAATAAGCATGGGTATGCCTGTATCTGCTTGGGTGGTGGTTATGGTTTCTTTAGGGTAAATTCACAGTAGTGGAATTGCTGGGTCATATGTTATTTCTATTTGCAACCTTTTAAGAAAGTGCCCTACAGCCTTCCACAGTGGTTTCACCATTTTTCTCTCCCACCAACAGTGGATAAGGGTTCCGGTTTCTCCAGAACCTAGCCAGCATTTGATGTTTGCTGTTCTGTTAAATTTTGCCATTTGCATCTCTCTTAGAGTGAGGGATTTTGAACATTTGTTCACGTGATTGTTTGCCATCTGAATGTCTTCTTTGGTAAAGTATGTGTTCCTATCCTGTGCCCATTTTTCAATTGGGTTATTTACCTTTATCTTGTTGTGGTGGTATCCTTTGTATCTTAAGCTAATTCTCTCTGCATGATGGAATATCCATATGACATACGTTTTTCAAAGGTATTTTTTTAGAAAGAATTAATGCTGTGAAATCAATGGCTTACACAAACAAATTTTAGCACCTTTTTTGTCTATAATTTCTTTTTTCACAATTACTTGGTTGCTTGAAAATCTGAAATCAGAAGACCTTGGACTGTGTGTAAATAATCTAAAAATTAAACCCAATGCCATCGGATCCAACTAATAATGATTACCTATTGAGTCTCTGGGAAATAAATTTTCATGGAAGGCAATCTGGATTTTCTCCCATGGAGTTACTGACCTTTGGGTTAGCAGTTACATTGTATATAATATACATACTCACTATGCCTCCAGGGATTTTCTTATGTGTAAATAGAACAGTCTGATATCTAGTTTTAATCCATTTTAAAGTCTGGATATGAGACTGGAATCCATGCTGGATTTTAAAAGAGCTGCCTTTCCAAGTTGTAGTCCCTTTAACCTTGATGCTGACTTGGGGCCATATACCCCAAGGACAACATTCCTTTTTCTTTGAGATTTGGTTGATGCAGGATATCATAAACTATTCCCAAATGGTCTTTTTCATTATAGCCAAGCAGATGCAAGATTAGATCTCTTTAGACAATGGTCTTGGAACAGGGTATTACAGATCTTTATAATAGACCCACTAGAAATAGATACAATTGAGGAAACAATTTTATTAATGTTGTTATATGCAGTGGAATGGAAATAATTAATAGCTGACCATTCAGCAGCTTTTCAGAGGCTATAAATTATAAAGGAGGAGTTATCCCATCTGTCTCTAGAGGAGCAGCTAGTTGATTTGAACTGGCCACCTTTGTGTAGGCAGCCCACCTCCCTACTGACTAGACCTCTAGTTGTTGTTATGTACCATTGAGTCAAAACTAACTGATAGATGACCTTCCAGCAGGTTTTCATAGTCTATAAATTGCATGTGAGAAGATTATCCATCCTTCTCATATGGAGCCAGCTGGTTGATTCAAACCACATGCCTCTGGGTTGATAGCACAACTCCTGATCACTAGGTCACTAGAGCTCCCCATTTTACTAATAGATCAAAAATAAGCCTATCTTGTTCTTATCTTAGTACCATTCTGTAATAAACAAAATGTCATATACCTTTGAACAAGCACACAATTTCATTTACATGTTATGGATTGGTCACTGCCAAAACTTTACTTCTCAAAATCCTGCCTTTAGCTCTACCAATGGACATTCAGCCATGATGGAATTTTGTGATTCCTTTCATCCACTAGAAATTTTACTTTTAAACACATCCCCTTTTTTTTGAGCCTCTTGAATGGCCAATCAGCTTGGTCCACTATAGCTTAATAGAAGATAATCCGAAAACATAATTCAGGCCTTGGGGGGAAAAAGAAATATTTCCGATTTCTTACTATCATACTGGATGTATGTTTCCTCTCCTGCAAACATCAGAATATTTTGAAACATCATTTATTATTTTACCATCTCACATAGGATTTCTCTTTCAACCTTATTTCTTGCATCTAGCTTCCATTGTCTCCATGTAATCATTGACTTTTCCTACCTAATCATCTGCTTCCGACATCAACTAAAATTCCTCTTTACACCCAGCTATAAATTCAGATTTGAAGGCTGCTTCCTGACACTGACACTGGTTGATATTATCGACTACTCTTATACATATCCATTTATTGATTAAGAGGCTATACTTTTAACATTAATTAGAATAACTGACTTTAGTACACTTAAATTGAAACCTGAAAAAGATTAAAAATATCTAACACATTTCTCATCAAATCTTGTTTAGCCTTCCTCCTGACTCTCAGTTATTAAATAAATATTCTTTCATTCCCGTGATGGTTTCTAAGCCATTATAAATTTTGGCATCCTACAGTAAAAGAATGTATACTTATTGTGGTCCAGTGGACTGTCTGTCTGGACATTCTTTATCCCTCAGTACACTTTATTGGTTTTTCTTTATTCAGAATACAACTGCATAGTGATGCTCTGTGACCGTGTTATAGGTGAAAGGTTGTACTGTACATTAGGTTCTTTTTTAAAAACAAATTTGTTTATAACTTTGTCTACAATTTTCATAATCTGCTAACAATTCTCATTCCTATTCTGCCTGTTCTGCTTCCGTTTATCTAGGTTTCCTGCTCCTTTTTAGCATCTCATCATGACGAACATCAAACAAGTCTGACCTTTCTTAGGAGTTTGACTTGTACATTTTTCTTTCATTCTGTCTGGGACCTTCTATTGTGTCCCTGGTCACAATGGTTGGTAGTAGTAGCCAAGCATCATCTAGTTTTTCTTCTGGCCTCAGACTAGATGGTCTCTAGTTCATGTAGTTTATTAGCCCTGAAAACTATTATCTTCTTTGAGACTTTAATTTTCATCTTTCTCTTTTGTTCTAGACAGGTAGAGAACCATTATCTTAGTATCTTAGATGGCTGATCACAAACTTTATGGTTACAACTCATCAGTTACAAATGTTATCATTACAAACTATATTATAACAATGTCTGTTGTTTTTAGAACCTTCATAGAATCTCAGCATTACAAATGTAAATAAAGTAAACATAATTTGTAAATATGGAAACCTTTTACAAATTTGTAAAGGTGGAAAGGAAGAACCAAAAATATTTTCCACTAAAACGAGCAATAGAGAAGTGATAATGCTGTCCCATATTAAAAGTGGACAACTTGCTGTAGATTAGGAAAAACACTGCAGTCCTGGGATAATCCTGCTCTCACAGGTTTCACAGTATCTTTTCAATACCATCTAATTGATAAATGATATTAGAAGTTACTCGTGGCTTCTCCAGAATTCTGTGCCAGAAATGGAGTTCTGTAGTGTAGTATGTAGGGAGTTGCTAATCCAAAGGTGGTACTTTTCTGATGGTTCAAATCTACCAGTGTAGAAGAAAGATGGACAGTCTCCTCCTGAGCAGTTTATAGTCCTAGAAACTGTATAGGTCAGCATGATCTAGTTTCTACTTAACAGCAGCAAGTGCAATCAAGCCAGATATTGAAAAAGCTGGTAATCAGCCGTGTGTTGACCAATTTATATACATTTCATATGTCTTAGTTTACACATCATTTTCTCGATCTCTTCCCTCCAATACTTTTTTTTCCTTCAATCTGATTTTTGTCCTCACCTGTATTCTCCCATAACAAGTCCTATTGTGTTGATGCACAAAGAGAACAAATAATAGGTAAGTTAATCATCCAACAGCTACTGTGGTTTAGGTTATAAAATTGCAAAAGACCTCCTAAATCTTCAACATGCAAGTAAATTATTCAAAACATGAGACCACCCCATATATTCTAGTGATATTTAACAAAGACATATTTGTAACTGGTAGAAGAAGAATCACTCCCTAGATACAAGATCAATTGCTGTTCATTTTATTCACCTGAAGATAAATCACTTTCACAGATTTTGCAGACTTTTTCTTTTCCTGAAAAAATGATTTATTAAAGTGGAGGTTCTTTACTATATCAATGCTGGCTCACTCTCTCCTTTGTAATACTTCTGTATTGAAGGAAGCCAGAGGCCAAGAGTAGACTTGTCTGTGCTGTTCTTTATTTCATTGTTACTTTTAAACCAGTTGATGAAATTCCCTTCCATTCTGAAAGGCCATTTTTCACCTGACTATGAGAGCATTTGAACTTTTTAAGCTTATATTAATGTATTCTATTAGTATATATTTTTTTATTTTGGTAAGATGCAGCTAACTGATTTATATTTATTTGACTAACCAGAAGAAATAATAGTTTTTAGGGATGGAGTAGAATAAAGGAAAAGTGTAGAATACTGACCAAAAATCCAAGGAAATGATTCATACTGTGTCTGCATTTTGCATTTCTTAAACATATGAGTGTTTCTCATACTATATATCTATATTCCCAGATATTTTTAGATAGCTGGAGTAATATGAATTTGTTTATATACCTAATGTAACTTCATTTAAAAAGTATTTCCCGAAACCTAGTTTCAAATGATGTATTTAGGTGTCTCACTGGCAATTCTCAAAGTTATTCTTGTAAACTCTAAGGAATACATCTTTTATGGGAATAAGAGCGTATGCACTATTTGGTTTGATAGAGAAGAGATAGCAAAGCTGTTGTATACACATACTACACCCCACCACCAGAAACTACATATACTAGATTTTTCTTTTAAATAATTGAACACAAACAAAAATGGAAATTCACTTAATATTTATATATGAATTGTTGAAAAGTGAAGGACTTGTGAGAAATTGCTGTTTGTTAGGGGAGCTTTGAAGGCATACTGGTAAGGAGTTACATTGTCAACTCAAAGTCAGGTGATTTGAATCCACCATCCACTCTGTGGGAGAGAGATGGACAGTCTTCTGTGCAAGTTACAGACTCTGAAAGCCTGCTAGAGGGTCAGCTATGAATCATATTGTTGGGTTGGAAAATTTTACAAAGTTTATTATTGTCTAGAAGATAATGAGTAATGTTAAAGAAGTAAGATTTGGTCAGGATAAATGAGATTAGATGCTTGGTCAAAAATATATACTATACAGGAGAGGGACTAACTACGTAAGACATATCTGTTTCTGGGAGTTCTTTTTAAAAATCTATATAATTGTGTCTGTAAAGATCCTTCAGAATGGGCTATTTAATCTTGTGTATAATAAATATGACTCTGAAAGCAGACTGTGATATCCTGCACTTGCCAGACGTCAGGGAAGGGGAATGTATGGTCGGATAAGCAGTAAGATTAAAGGAACTAAAAGAAGATGTGCAGTCTCTTCCCATAAGGATTTATAGCTTTCAAAATTGATGGAGACGCAACATCAACTCAGTGGCAGTAGGTTTGAGGGTTTTAAAAAATTTTCTGTTTTGTTTCTTTATTGGCTGCCATTTTTATTGATAAGTGTTTACATGATTTTTTAGAAGAGCTTTTTAGTACAAAAATCCACAATATAAGACTACTATGCCTACAGAATAAGGCATTGACACTAATTGTTGCTAATGGTTGTTTTGGTTTGTTTTTAGAATTTTAGACTTACAGTATAGTAAAAATTATATTTGCCTCATATATCATTCATCTTTGGTACCTTTCTATAAACTCCATATTAGAGATTCGTTGTGCTTTATTTTTTGTTTTCATGGTATTGTACATTTCTAACTAGTATCTATTGTGTTAAAATAACATATTTGAATGTGTTTAACCCTTTAGACTTGCAAGCGCAAGAATGTGGAGATTATTTATTTTTATACTATTTGTTCAGTAATTATTTGTTGCAGTTCATTCACCTTTACCATGGTAATACATATTCACATTCACAATAGAAATGTGTTGTTGTTGTTGTTGTTGTTGTTGTGTACCATCGAGTCAGATGCTGTTGGCACAGGAGGAGACTGCCCATCCTTCCAAGATGGAGCATCTGGTGGATTCCAACCTCATGCAGCACAGCTTCTCACCACTAGGCCACCAGAGATCCCTTATTATTGTAAATAAACTACAGTGAGTCCACATATACTTGTTATGTTACTTAATATTACAATTAAATAGAACCCCCTTTTTGGTTCTGCATATCCAGTGTTTATTTTCTGCTTTCAGTTTTATAAATAGCATGTCATAAGTGTTCAGTAGATGTTTGTTGAATGACTTAATGTATTAAGATGTTAGATCTTATTCTCTTTTGGCAAGAGATATAAAATGTTAAACCAGTTGCTGTTGACTCATTTCCTACTCAGGAGTATGTAGGGCTGTGCACGGGAGGGCTTTCAGTTGTTGGTGTTTCAGAAGGAGATTGCCAGATCTAATTCTTTCCAAAGGTCTTTGGATGGACTAGAACCTACACAGTTTCTGTTAGTAGTCTCAAGTATTAACCATTTACACGTCCCTGGGATTCCATTAAAAGCAAGAGGGGAAAAAATGTGTAAAAGATGTAACAAGTGCTACAGTAATAGAAATGCAGAAGCTAGGATAGGAGGTGCATGTGCAGGAATATTCACTTATAAATAATGTGGAAAATGTGGATATTTTTCAGCAAGTGTGTACTGAGTTTCTACAATGTGTGAGTCATATTGACTTCGTAATGAAAAGAACAGAATCTGATTTCAAGGACCAAAATATTGAAGGAAATCACATTTATTGTTTTATGCTTAATACTATCCAAAGACTAAACAAAACAAAAACCCAGTAGTAGTCTAGACTAGGTGGATAGGTATCACATATTTCAGTATTGGTTTTGATATGAAAATGTGAAATTGTTCTATCATTTTGTTTGTGTGTAAACAATGGATCATTCTATAAAAGGTTATCTATCTGTAAAATTCAGCTTTGTGTTTACTAAAGCCTTTGAGAGTAATATTTTAATAAGCTTTTAAATGCGTTTAAATTTTCTACCTAATTAGTTAAAGGTTCATGCTTCCCTCCCCTAATACCATAAAATATATTTTAAAAATTATAGAAATGGTGATTTGAGATTTATGTGAGAGTACCCATTTTAGTCATGTTCATAACTTTTGTCCATTATTTTATAAGCTTGACATCTGACACAGAAATATGCATTACATGAAATAGCAATTTCTTAATCATATATTTCTCTGATAAGGACATTTATATATTTTCTTTTGCTGGTTTATTACAACTTGCAAAAGCACCCCTCTGTTGAATTTATTGCTGAGTAAATAAAACCAAAGCATAAAAACCCTTCAAACTCAATATGGATTGAAGCTTACCATCAAGAAGACAAGATTCTCACCATGGGCCAGTTGGCAGCACTGTGATAGATGGAGAAGAGATTTTAGGTTGTGAACAATTACAGCTTGCTCGGCTCCACAATCAGCACTCTTGGTAAACAACAGCCAGGAAATCAACAGACGTATTGCATTGGGAAAGCCTGCTGTCAGCCATCTCTCCAGAGAATGAAAAGCAGTGATGTCAGTTTAGAGACCAAAGTGTGCCTGATCTAGGCATGGTCTTCACAATTACTTGCTATGTGTCAGAGAGCTGGACAGTGACTAAGGATGACAAAAGAAGAATCGATGCCTTCAAAATTGTAGTGTTGGAGAAGAGTCTTTTTCTTTTCAATACTCATTTACTTACACAGTTCATATACATTGTTTTACATATGGGATATTTCCCCTTTCCTTTACTCACCTCTACCTGCACTGATCAAATTGTGTGACCCTGTAATTAAGACCCCCCCCCATCCTCATACACATTCTATAACAGTGATCTTATTCAGTATTTGTCTTTATGAGACTGAGTTAGTTCACTTTGCATAATGCTCTCCAGTCCCTCCCATGTTGGGAATGGTGTTGCTATAAATATAGGTGTACAAATCTGTTTGTGCCTTAGTCTCAGAGTATATTCCAAGCAGTTCTATAGATCATATGGAATCTTAGTGTTCAGGTTTTAAGGAAATGCCAAACTGCCTTCCAGAGTGGTTGTACCATTTTACAATCCAACCTACAATGTATAAGAATTTCTATCTTGCCACATCCTCTCAACATTTATTACTTACTGCCCTATTAAACTTTGGCACTGCTACTGAGGTAATATGGTATCTCATTGTGGTTTTGATTTGCCTCTCTCTTATTGCCAGTGATTTTGAACATTTCGTCATTTGCCGTACAAATGTCCTCCTCTGTGAAAAGTCTTTCCATGTCTCTTGCCCATTTTGTAATTGTATTATCAGTCTTTTTTTCTATTGGAGGCCCAGGAGTATTCTGTAAACCTTTGTTATGAGACCCTTGTCTGAGGTATTATTGCCAAATGTTTGTTCCCAGTCAGAAGTCACCCTTTTGGAAAAAGTTTTTGATGCACACATGGATTTGCTCTTTAGAAGGTCCTATTCATCAATTTTATCCTCTTCAGATTGTACATTTCTAGCTGTATTTTGGTAGTCTTTATATACTGTACTCTAGGACTAGGAACTTTTTTGTTTTGGGCTTTATTCCCAGGTCTCTGGTTCACCTTGAGTGGATTTTTTTTTTTTATAATGTGAGATGTGGATCCTTTTTCAACTTTCTGCAGTTACTAGTTCAGTTTTGCCAGCACCATTTTCTGCTGAGGTTGTCATTTCTCCACATTATAGGTTTTATTTCCTTGTCATATATCAGTTGACCATAGATAGATGGGTCCATTTCTGGGTTTTCAGTTCTGTTCCATTGTTCTATATGCCTGTCATAGCACTAGAACCATGCTGTTTTGGTTACTACTGCTATATAGTAGGTTTTGAGGTCAGAGTCTTAAATATACCATGTACCACCAAGAAAACAAATCAGTCTATCTTGGAGAGAGTAAAACCAAGTTTCTCCTTGGAGGCTAGGACTTTGAAGCTTTGTTTCCACTTTGGGCATGTGACTAAGAGAAATTGGTCCTTGAAGAAGGACATCATGCTTGGAAAGGTGGAGTAACAGTGCAGGAGAGGAAGACACCAGATGAGATGGGTTGACACAGTTACTGGACAGTGGGGAATTTATGTGTTGGAATCAGTGAGACTGGCTCAGGACAGGACAGACTTCAGAGCTGCTGTGCATAGGGTTGCTATGAGTTGCAGGCATCTCCACAGCATGTAACAACAAACAACAACATCAATATTATTTTCATATTAAAAAATGGGCACTTTAAAAGCATGCTTAAGAAATATGCATGCAGCAAACTCACGTGAGAATTGTTATAGACAATGAATCGTCTAGCTTTGGTTAATCCCCCTCCTGGTTATTACTGTCAAGCAGAGGTTGCTTATGAGAGTAAAGAAAAGTGAGCTCCTCATTCTCTTGAGCATCTGGAATAAGTTTCTGCCAGAGACAGAAGAGTAATTTTACCTTCTTATCAGTAGAGCAAATTTTACAATGCTCCAAAAAGAGTCATAACTGCAGTTTCACTGACTCAAAACAGAATATTTCAGTATCTACGTGAAAGTTTAGTGAGAAAAAAATGTACATCTTTCACTCTTATTTTTTAGCTTAAATATGAGGAATTTTCCTCTAAGATGTCATTTAAATTTTCGCTTTAACATTATTTAATAGTCACTGATGAAATTTTAATGTAGCTATCAGGAAATTAAAAAAAAATATACCCCTTAAACACAAACATGATAAACTTGCTTGACTGTGGTTATTTACAGGAATAAATCAGAATAGTTCGTTGTACTGTCCCAGCTTGTTTGTTGCTGTCAGGTTGGAAGCTGTATCACTGTTATTTCAGATGCCAGCAGAGATAGTACACAATTTTCAGTAGAATTTCCAAAATAAGACAGACTAAAGAGCAGGCCCTGAAGTCTACTTCTGAAAAATCTGGCCTATAAAAGACATCTGAATAGCAGCTGATGCAGGGGAAGATGAGCCCTCCAGATTGGAGCTCACTCCAAATTTGAGGAAGAACTGCCTCTTCCGACTGGATTTGACCTGAACGACATACAAGAACAGATCCTTTTTTACTGATATGGTGGCATGACTTAAAATGAGAAGAAAAATCTATAAATATCCATTAACGATCAGTACATAGAATGTATGTGGCTGTTGTTAAAAAGGAAATAGAACGTTAAACATTCATATCCTAGGCATTACTGATTTGAAATGGACTAGTATTAAACATTGAATTGATCAAACATGTGGCCTGCTGTGCCTGGCATAACAAATTGGTGTTATATTCATTGTCAAAAATAATCTTTCAGGATTCATTCAAAAGTACAGTGCTCTCAGTGATTGGATAATATCCATATGCTTCCAAGGAAGGCAGTTAATGTGACTGTTATTCAACATTATGCAACAACCACTTACACCATAGGCGGTGGAAATATGTTAACCAACTTCTATAGTGAGATAATGATCAAATATGTAAAGTCAAGATCTGTTGATAATTATTGGACTAGAATTACTGACTAGAATCTTAAAGTTTGAAACAAAGAAGGATCTGTAGCAGGAAAATATAGCTTTGCTGATAGACATGATGGTGAAGATCACATGAGTGTTTTAAGACAAAAAAAAAGTTCCTTGTTCCAGAAATGTAGCATATGATCAAGCAAAAGTAGAGCCTGCCTGCACTGAAGCTATTGGCAAAAAACACTAAAAAGAAATTAACAGAATATCAGTTGAGACGTCTCAACAAATTTTCTTTAGCACTGAAAATATTTTAACTATTCTGGAAAAGTTGAAAGGTATCTGATATTTTCTCCCATTCTAAAAAAAATGTGATCCAATAAAATGGGGAAACTATCCAACTATATCACTAATAACAGATGAGGGAGAGAACTGTTTAAAAGGTATTATTTGCATGGCAAGAGTCCAGAATAAGAGTTGCATAGTAAAGCAGACTGGGGGTGGAGGGAGGATTATTTAACAATGAAATAATTTTTTTTCTTATTCTTCCCAAAAAGAAGAGTAAACTGGGGCACGGGAGGAGTGGGCAGGGAGGGAAATGTGCAATAATGAATGAACGGAAATTCAAGTTCTCTTATCTTTCATTAAAATCTCCATAAAATATAACACATGCAAGTAAAATTTTGCTGAAGACATAATTGCAGATACAACAGTGCATTGATTGACAGTATTTCCAGAAATTCAAACCAAATTCAGAAGTGAACTTACCAACATAGAATGTCACTGCTGATATCTTTTGGATTTTAGATGAATGCAGAAAAAAATACTACAAAACCATTATTTGTCTCTTTATTGACTATGTAAGGGTATTCAACTTTGTTGATCATAAATTACGGTTAACATTGTGAAGGATTGGAGTAAAAAATGTTTAAAAAAAATTTAAATGTATCCTGTAACAGATGCAAAATTAGACTGCCTATCTGTACTTGTGAAATGCGTCATGTATAAGTACTGCTTTCATTGGACAGATCTTAAGTGGTATTCTATCCTGTGTTTGGAATGGAGATGGAGACAACTTAGAGTATAATGTTATTGTCATGGCATCATTAGGGAAAATGCCTTAATTTAACGCAAGCATAGGTCTTAAAACAATTGTGGTGTGAAAAAGTTGATTTCATATTATTTGTGTCTAATTAAAACTTGAAGTCCAGTTTTATTTTTAGAGATACATATCCAACATATATGAAGATTAAGGTTGTGACTTGAAGAATGTTGTGGACTATTTTCAAAAGGTAGAAAATAGGAGAATAGTCTCTGCCAAAGCAGTGAATTAGTTCTTTGTGAGCATTGTTTCACAATAGTGACTCCTCCACATTCCACAAATCCAGTGATAGGAAACCACACTTCCATTCTCAGGCAGTTATTTATGTGTAGAATCAAGAAGCAGATGAAGATTTTATTTATATTACCTAAATTAGGTAATATAAATAAAATCTTCATCTGCTTCTTTTCTGTGTGGATCATAACAAACTGTGGCTGACTCTGAGAAGAATGGGAATCCCAGAACATTTAATCATGCTAATGCGAAACTTGTACTTGGACCAAGAGGCAGTTGTCAGAACAGAGCAGGGCACCACTGCATGGTTCATAATTGAGAAGGGTGTACACCAGGGATATGTCCTATCTCCATACCTTTTCAACCTGTATGCAGAACAGATTATCTGAGAGGCTGGGCTCTATGAGGAGAAGGGTGGTGTTAGGATTGGTGGAAGATCTATCAACCATTTGCATTATGCAGATGACACAACCCTGCTCGCTGAAACTGAGGAGGACCTCATGCACTTACTGCAGAGAGTCAAGGACTGAAGCCTTCAGTATGGACTGAGACTCAATGTCAAGAAGACAAAGATTCTCACCACTGGACCAATCGGTAGCATCAGGATGGATGGCGAAGAGATTGAGATTGTTCACAGCTTCAGTTTGCTTCGGCTCCTCGGTCAACACTCTTGGCACCAGCAGCCAGGAAATCAAAAAACGTATTGCGATGGGAAAAGTCTGCTGTTAGGGACCTCTCTAAAGTACTCAAGAGCAACGGTGTCTCTCTGGAGACCAAGGTGTGCCTGATACAGGCCATGGTCTTTGCATGTTATGCATCAGAGAGTTGGACAATGACTAGGGAGGATAGAAGGAGAATTGACGCCTTTGAGCTGTGGTGCTGGAGAAGAGTATTGAATGTTCCATGGACTGCCAAGAAAACAAACAGATCCATCCTAGAGGGGGTTAAACCAGGCTACTCCTTGGAGGCAAGGATTCTGGGGCTTCGTCTGACATACTTTGGACATGTTGTAAGGAGAGATAGGTCCTTGGAGAGGGACATCATGCTTGGTAGGGTGGAGGGACAGCGCAGGAGGGGAAGACCCTCTATGAGGTGGATTGATTCAGTGACTGGGGTAATCGGGATGGGTGTGTCAGAGGCAATGCTATTGGCACAGGATAGAGCAGGGTTTAGGGCTGTTGTACATAGGGTCGCTATGAGTCGCAAGCGAATTGACGGCACATAACAACAACAAACTATCAAGAAATAATTGTTACATCTCTATAAATCTAATTTAAAACAAAATGTAGCCTCCATTGCTAAAGAACTGCTCAATATTTTACAAGTGTAATTAAGATAAAGTATTTGCAAAAATGTACAATTTGTAAACATTGACTACTTACTTATCCATGATAGGTGATGGTAGTGGAATACGTGCTCATCAGGAATGAGTCCCAAACCAAATCCAACTGCTGCCATGTCAATGCTGCTCTCTGAGATTCCAAGACCCTAAGACTGGGTGAAGCCAGGCTGCTCCTTGGAGGCAAGGATTCTGAGGCTCCGCCTGACATTCTTTGGACATATTACAAGGAGGGACCATTCCTTGGAGAGGAACGTCATGCTTGGGAGGGTGGAGGGACAGCGCAGAAGAGGGAGACCTTTAATGAGTTGGCTTGATTCAGTGGCTTGGGTTATGTGGGTAGGTGTGTCGAGGGCAAGTGAGATCAGCACAGGATGGAGCAGGGTTTAGGATCCCTGCATCTCAGGTGACTCAATAGTACGTAACAACAACAACAACAATAAGTCTTTTAAAAGTCAACTGCCGTATCTTTCTCTGAGAGCAGCTGGTGGGTTTGAAGAGAAAATCTGTTGATTTAGCAGCTAAGAACTTTAACTACTCTATCACCAAGGTTTTTTATAAATTTTATAAATCCAAAAACTCATTGCTGCTGTCACAGCCTTACAACTATTTCACCCCACACACACACACCCCACCTCCATTGTCTAAGCACATGGAAGCCTGCCTTTCTGTTTAAGTGAAGGTGTTGGAATCAAACCACCTTTGGGTTGGCAGTGCAGTTCCTTACCACTGTGCCTCCAGAGCGTCCTCAGCTAAAGGATAAGAAACAAAATATGTTATTGTGAGCACACTTAAGTGTGGTGCAGATAAGACAGCTTAGAAGCTGTCTACTGAGAGAAGATAAGGGTTAGCAAATAAAAAAAAATTAATGAAGTAACTTCTGAAGGGAATAATAAAGTTAACCAGGGTGAATAACAAGATTGAAGAACACAGACCAGACACTGTTGATTCTGGAAAATTTTCTTTTACCAGGTTGTGCTAAGAAATCTGGAGTACAACCACTTGGCCAGCTGACTGGAAGAGATCTATATTTGTTCCCATTCCAAAGAAATGTAACCCAACAGAGTGTGGAAGTTAATAGAACAATGTCATTGATAGCACATGCAAACACGATTCTGTTGAAGATTTTTCCAAAAACTACTGGATCAGAACATCAGTAGAAAAAAAAAAAAAAAGAACATCAGTAGAGAACTGCAATAAGTCCAGGCTGGGTTTAGAAGGGATCGTGGTACTAGGGATATTGTAGCTAATGTTAGATGGATCTTAGCTGAAAGCAGGGAATACCAGAAGAATGTCTCTTTGTGTTTCATTTATTGTGTAAAGGTGTTTGACTGTGTGGATCATAACAAATTAGCTGACTCTGAGAAAAATGGGAATCCCAGAACACTTGATCGTGCTAATGCGCAATCTATAATTGGACCACGAGGCATTCGTCAGAACAGAGCAAGGAAACACTGCATGGTTCAGAATTGGAAAGACACCAGAGATGTGTCCTACCTCCCTACCTTTTCAACCTATATGCAGAACAGATTAACTGGGAGGCTGGACTGTATGAGGAGAATTGTGGCAAAATTCATCAACAATTTGTATTATGCAGATGACATAATCCTGCTTGCTAAAACTGGGGAGGACCTGAAACGCTTGCTGCAGAGGGGATTGCAGCATCAGGATGGATCGTGAAGAGATTTAGATTATTTACAGCTTTAGTTTGCTTGGTGCTTGGCTCCACTGTCAACACTCTTGGCACCAGCTGCCAGGAAATTAAAAGATGTATTGCCATGGGAAAGTCTGCTGTTAGGGACCTCTCCAAAGTACTGAAGAGCAATGGTGTCTCTCTGGATTCTAATGTGCATCTGATACAGGCCATGGTCTTTGCAATCACTTGCCGTACATCAGAGAGCTGGGCAATGATTAGGGGTGATAGAAGGAGAATTCATGTTTTTGAGCTGTGGTGCTGGAGAATAGTATTGAATGTACCATAGACTGCTAAGAAACGAACAGGTTTAACCTGGAGAGGGTTAAACCAGGCTGCTTCTTGGAGGCAAGGATTCTGAGGTTTGTCTGACATAGTTTGGACATGTTACAAGGAGGGTCTAATCCTCAGAAACGGACCAATCCTTGGAAAAGGACGTCATGCTTGGGAGGGTGGAGGGCAGGCGCAGGAGGGGAAGGCCCTCTATGAGGTGGATTGATTCAGTGACTGGGGTAATCGGGATGGGTTTGTCAGAAACGGTGAAATTGGCACAGGACAGAGCAGAGTTTAGGGCTGTACATAGGGTCGCTACAACTCGGTGGCACATAACAACAACAACAACAACTTTACCAATCTGAAAATTTTATGTAAGTACGAGTAGTTCAGTTCCACTAGCTTCTCTGAGAGAGAAAGACATACATTAATCTCATGTAATTTATTGCCTTTGGAAACCTATACAAAGGTCATGCATAAGTCAGTTTTGAACCAACAGCACATAAAAACACTCCTTTACCTGAGTACTACTTTTCTTCTCCTGACTACTGAAGTCTTATCTTTCTCAGATCTTCTTGAGCTTTGTTGTGAATTTGCTTAAGCTCTATCTTATCCCTATATAAAAGAAGCAAATTCTTTTTCCAACATCCCTTTTTCTATCCTCTTTCGTTTTCTGCTAAATTTATTTACAATATAGTCCACACTTGTTGGTATTTTCTCTGAATGCTCTTTATTCTCTGAAGTTCAATGGGCAGGCGTCATATATGACCTTTGTAGCTGCCAAATTCAGGAAACATTTTTCAAGTTTTATCTTATTTTTGTCTGTCTTCTCTGAATACTTATTAGTATTGCCTTACTACCGTATTTGAAATTATTTCCTCTTTTCTGATTCTTTGAAATTTAAATAGTTTTGTCTCTCTCCTTCCCATTTTCCTTAGCTGGATTGTTTCATTCTGTGCCTTTCGCACCAACCATGACCCTGTAAGATCAGAACCTTGCATTATCTTGCACCGTCCTCACTCCATGCGAAATACGCAAGCCCATTGTAAAAATCATTGTGTCAATCCATCTCATTGGGAGTCTGTCTTTCTCTGATCTTCTACCTTTCCCAGTATGATATTTTTTCCTAAGACCTAGCCTCTTCTGATAACTTACCCCAAAGTATGTGGGACTGTAAATAGGATAGGGAAGAGACTGCCCATCTTTTTCCCTTGGAGTGGCTGTTGAATTCAAACTGAATGAGATGTGCAATGTTTGGGTTAATAATGCAACTCAGTCCTGACTGTGCCAACAGTGCTCAATGCTGTTGTTATGTGCTTTCAGGTTAGAACTGACTGATAGGTGACCCTCCAGTGGCTGTGAGGTGCACACCCCCTTCAGAGGTTGTAAATTGCATATGAAGAATTGCCTGTCTTTTTCTTAAGTGCAGCTGGTGGATTCGAACCATCTGCCTTTAGTCAAAAGAAGAACTCGTTAAATCATCAGAGCACAATAGTAATTGTAATAAGGCAAAATAATATATTTATAACATAGATAATTAAATACATTTTATTCTCCATAAGACTGTTAACTAAACCCTTTTATTAATGCAAGTATCCTGGTGTTATAATGTGTAATATAGAAGACTATATTAACTAAACAGTCGGCAGTTCAGATCCACCAGCCCCTCTCTGGGAGAAAGATGAACTGCATTCTCTGCTCAAGGGATACTATGAGTTTGACTCAGTTATACAATAGTGAGTATCATTGTTTTACTGTGTATTAAAAATGTGAGCTAATGATTATTTATGAACAGTAAGTATTTTGAAAACCTGAAGAGTTAACCAATGATAGGATATTGGCTTTGAAAGTCCAAAGAGTTAAGCAAACAATGGTTCTCAAAAAGAACTTTATTAATATTCTCTATGTAGTAGCTTTTGACTGTGTGGATCACAACAAATTGTGGCTACTTTGAGAAGAATAGGAATCCCAGAACATTTAATTGTGCTTATGTGAAACCTATGCTTGAACCAAGATGCGGTCAAACAGAACAGAGCAAAGAGACACTGCATGGTTCAAAATAAAAAAGGGTATACGCTAGGGATGTATTCTGTCTTCATACCTTTTCAATCTGTATGCAGAACAGATCATCCGGACACTGGGCTGCACAAGGAGGAATATGATACAGGATTGGAGGAAGATTCATCAACAACCTTTGTTAGGCACATGACATAACCCTGCTTTCTGAAACTGAGGAGGACCTGTAGTGCTTGCTGTAGAAGTTCAAGGACTGTAGCCTTCAATATGGATTGAAGTTCAAGATCAAGAAAACAAAGATTCTCACCACTGGGCCGATTGGCAGCATCATTATGGATCGTGAGGAGATTGAGATTGTTAACAGTTTTAGTTTGCTTGGTTTCATAATCAACACTCTTGGTAGCAGCAGCCAGGAAATCAAGAGATGAATTGCATTGCGAAAGTCAGCTGTCGGGGACCTTTTCAGAATACTGAAGAGCAACGATGTCAGGCTCGAGACAAAAGTGCCCCTGATCCAGGCCAGAGTCTTTGCATTTTTGTGCTGTCTGTCAGAGAGCTGAACAGCTGAACAGTGACCAAGGATGACAGAACAAGAATTGATGCCTTTGAGATGTTGGTGCTAGAGAAGAGTGTTGAATATACCCATTGACTGGGAGGAGTACGAACAGGTTCGTCCTGGAGAAGGTGAAACTGGGCTAATCCTTGGAGGCAAGGATTCTGAAGTTTCTGACCTACTTTGGGCATGTTGCAAGGAGGGACCAGACCTTGGAGAGGGACATCCTGTTTGGGAGAGTGGAGGGACAGCCCAAGAGAGGAAGACCCTTGATGAGATGGATCGATTCAGTTAGGGTATTGGGAGTAGGTGTGTCAGACAGTGGGGTTGGCACAATATAAAGAGGGGTTTAGGGATCTTGTATATAGTGTCACTGTGAGTCACAGGTGACTCAACGGCAATAACAACAACAAGAACAAAACTTTTAACGATTCCTGGTGACATGCTGGATTCTAACTGCTGGAGAAGGGCAGCTTTTTGGCGAGCAGCACAACATGCTGTGTGGACTATGATCCCAGTTACAGGAGCACTAAGACATTAAGACGCCACCATCACCATTGTCACCACCTTCAATTTTGTCACTTCTGTCAGCAGTTAAGGACCCCCCTCCCTTCATGTGTCCAGGGCATTTCCTGGCCCACGGGGACACCCTTGCTTCTGGTTTGGCTGTACCCTAGTCTCATTCCTGTAGCAGTAGGCGTGCCAGGACCTCACCTATGACAAAGCCCACAGAGCTTGACTTCATGACCGCAGAACTTTGGCAAGATCTCTCCTGGCCTCCTGGGCCCCTCTATTTCATGACAAGACCTGGTGTATTTTTTTTTTTCATTTCCATTTATTCACTGTTGTACTTTTCTCCCTGCCCACCTCTCCTCCCTTGGTGTATTATTTTTTTAAAATAATTTTAATGAACATTTACAGAGAAAAAAAAAAGCAAATATTGTTTATAAGCCTTTATTATAATAAGTTAAGGAAAGATTTACATGCAGAATCAGTCTTGGATGATTACCAGTGAGAGAAGGGAGTAAAAATCAGTAATTAAATAATAAACACAAAAGTAAAAGCTTGAAGGGAGAGGCAATATATAATATCAGGATTATCAGTACAATATCACTAAAGGACAGGAAGACACAGACATATAGAAGGATTATGGAAATTAGAATTACCGGGAATAGTAGAGGACATGGGAATATATTGTCGGTATTGTAATAGACAAAATGGTTTTTAAAATAATACATGTATAAATATTTGAATGAAAAATCACTTTGCTTTGGAAACTTCCATTGAAATCACCAGTTTTTTTAAAAAACCTAGAACCTTTAAAGCAACTTTTAAAGTACTTTTCTTTGAGCTGAAATGTTGGCAGATGGATCCTCCCAGCTGCTTTACAGAGAGATCTATAGCTCTGCCTCCGTGCAGATTCCAGCCATGGATGTCCTGTGGGCCTGCTCTGTTCTATATTATACTCTGAGTAGGCCTTTTCTCTGCTGTGCAGTAGTATTTACAGCAGGCATCGTAAAACTGTGGTTCTTGGATTGGCTTTTTGAATGGACTTAAGTAAGCCTTTATTTACATTTACTTTTACATTTTTTGTAAAAAAATTAGTGGTTTGCATACATTTATTTATATTGTGCTTCATTCGTATGGTATGGGTTTTTTTGCCCTCTCCCTCCACTCACCAAACTCTGTGATACTGTGGTTCCCGCCCCTACCCACCCTCCCTTTCTCTCTTTAGATATGCATTTACTTTTTACTGGTTATCCTTCTGTTTTTAAAGTCATGGTTTCATACAGTGTTTGTTCTTATGCACCTGGCTTAGTTTATTCAGCATAATGTTCTCTAGCCGTTCCCATTTTGTATAGTGATTTTTTTTAAATTGTTGCATAGTATTCCATCATGGAATACCACAATTTCTTAATCCAGTTATTTGTTGGACATGTGGGCTGTTTCCATGTTCTTGCTGTTATGAATAGATAGCCTTACTGTGAACATTTGTGTACAAGTCTCCATTTGTGTCTCAGTTCGGATTTTTTGGGGCTACATTACTAGCAGTCTTTCATTGTTTTTGTTCAGACATTCCTCTAGGTCGTATAGCCCTGGTGTAGAAGTTGCCGTACAGTGGTAACTTGTGGTTGCTGTGAGGCTGAACACTGTGACACTGATGTGTCAAATGCATTAATGGCTAGTTACCCAATGCGGACAGAGAGTGGGTGGAGCTCCCCGATTTAAACAAGCTTGGAAAGAGGAGTGGCATCCACTTCCATAATAGCTTGCCTCCGAAAGCCCTATGAACCTGGAGAGAAGATGAGAGACGCCCAAGAGTCGAGGACTCTCCTTCATAGGGTCGCTATGAGTCATCTGTGACTCAACGGCACTTAACAACAGCAACAACAACATTACTAGCAGTGGATAGCTGGGTCATATGGAATCTCTGTGTTCATCTTTTTGAGGAAATGCCAAACTACCTTCCAGAGTGGTTGTAACATTTTGCATTTTTAAAATTAGTGTTTTCTCTGAGGATATGTAACTTTTATCAAGTTTTCTAAAAATGCAAGACTAAAAAAAATGGTTAAGAACCACTGATTTAAAATATTGTTATTGCTGAGAGTGACCTCTTATTTAAAGTTAGTCATATATAGTCATGTAGGTTATCCTAGTTGAGTCTTTCAAAAATATGTTTTAAATATTTTCTT
Organism: Elephantulus edwardii; assembly: GCF_000299155.1. Classification (NCBI taxonomy): domain Eukaryota; kingdom Metazoa; phylum Chordata; class Mammalia; order Macroscelidea; family Macroscelididae; genus Elephantulus; species Elephantulus edwardii. The sequence goes on along the minus strand of NW_006399808.1, from coordinate 8,495,574 downwards.
TCTCATGAACATTTTTGACACTAAATCAAGACTATGTGTCCTTCAACACTAATAGTATCACACATCAGATGCTTCTCACTTAACAAAGATAAATGCTGTTGATTTATGTGGGCTTCATGTTGACACTTAAGAACTGCCTGGATTCAGTGTGTTACTTCGTATTTGTTTCTGGAATCATCTTACTTCTCATCATAGAATACACTCAAATATTGCATCTTATTTAGCCATGGATCATGCTGCATTTAGCCATTTTACCTAAAGGTTTGTAAGCTTGTAAAAGAAAATTAGAAACCATTATTATTCTTTATAATTAGGTATTCTGGTCTGTCACTGACTAGAAGCTCTGGTGTCATAGTTCTCAGAGAACTATGTGCTCCTAACCCAAAAGCTGCACTTCTCCCATAGTTCAGGAGAAATGAAGACCAGTCTCCTCGCATTGAAGTTTACAGCCTCTGAAACCCAATTGAAGGTTGCTGTGAGTTGGAGTTGACTCAACATCGCCTAGTTAGCTCTTCCTAACAAGATAAAGTAATAAATACTGGATATAGTCACCTTCCTGAAACAACTAAGAAAGAAAAGACAGATACTCCCTCAGTCTAGATAGAGTAAAAGAATCTAACCAAATCTATCAGTTCTTGTAAAATGCTCTGTGTGCTAGGAGTAGAAAGGAGCTTTCTCACCTGATATTTGAAACCCATGGAGAACCAATTGTAACATCTAGGAAGAGTGTGTGTGTGATGTTTGTCATATAGGTGATATTTTTTAAAAAGCTGCGATAACATACGTAACTATAATTAAGAAATTCTGCTTTTAAAAAATTCCATTACGATAATGAAAACGTAAACATCTATTCCTAGAAAATATTTGCAAGTCACATGTGTGATAATGGTGTAAATCTAAACTGTACACCCTACACCTATTGCTACTGAGTTTATTCTGACTCAGAATCACTAGTAGGATGGCGTGGAAGAGCTCAGTAGCATTTCCAGGGTTATCTTTCTATCTTTATGTAAACAGGCTTTTTTTCTTTCTCCCATGGATAACTGGTGAGTTGGAACCACTTACTTTCTGATTGAGAGTCAATACTTTAACCACCATTTCACTAGGGATCTTCCAGATATTAAAAAAAATATATATGAAATTAAAAAGACTGTTCTTGCTAAATGTTAACGTCCATGTTGATAAGTTTGAACACTTTTACACTGCCAGTCCACATGTAAACATGATAAAACCACTTTGGAAATATAATTCTGAAAATCGGTCATTATGCATGAGGACTAAAGTGAAGTACTGTGTGTGATTAGAAGGAGGAATCACAAAGGAGATTGTGGAATGAGGATAGTTTCAAAAGTGAAGAATATCTTCATTTTTTTATTGGAATTATTTTGATATACCACTAGGCACCTCATTGCCTTGGTATTATAAAACCAGAAGTTCTTAAATTTTGCACTTACTATGAACTTAACTAGGTTTTAAAATACAGTGTAAATTAATGTCAAAAATGACTCTGCTTCATGGACTGAAAGACATTAAGTGTGGTGTATAGTATTCATTTTCTCTCTTAACCTCATAGATAATTCATTAAGACTGACCTAATGTCATAATGTTGAATAACTTGTTTCTCTGTAAAATAAATGTATTTCTGTATTTAATATATTTGTACATTTCAGTGAGAAATTGCTTTTGAAATCTTTTGCCCGATTTTTGCAATTTATTATATTTGATCTTGTAGGTATTATTAGAGTTGAAATGTAATAAATAGTATTCTAAAAAGAGCAGAAAACAGAGAGAACAACCAATGTGAAAATGTAAATCAAATTTTAATAAAGTGAAAAAATGTTAATGATTTTAAGTCTTCCACTGTATGGTAAGTCTTTCACTATATCACTCATACACAGGGAAGGATTTTAATAGAAGTCCCTGCTGGTGCAGTATTAAGGACTAAAAAGTTTAGAAGTGCCATAAGTCTTTTACTATATCACTCTTATACAGTCAAGAATTTTAATAGAAGCCCCTGATGGTGTAGTAGTTAAGGACTAAAAAGTTAACAGTTTAGAAGTGCCATGAAAGAAAGATCTGGCGACCTGCTCCCTCAGAGGCACAGCCTTAAAAGGCCTATGCATTGCAGTTCTACTTTGTTCATACTGAGTAACTGTGAACTATAATTCACTTGATGACAACAAAAGATTTAAATAAGAATAAGAAACAGTCACTGGATACTAGATAGCCTCAAGGGTAGCATAAAACAAAAGCAAACATTAGCTCAAGGATTATATTTTTCACTTAATTAACATTAACCACTACAAGGATTTTCAAGAGTCAGTGGGTATCCAAAGTTGGTAGTTATTACTAGCCACAAATAAGGCCTATTGTTTCCAAGGAATTGCTGCCCTGTAAAGGAGACAACAAAATTTCAATTCCAGGAAAACACATTACCATCTTTAAGAAGTAGTTGGTATACAGTTCTTATACAATTCCCTCAACAGTGAAGACATGCCTATTGAAACATAAATAGGTTCCAGAAATTAGATTCTCAGAAACCCAGAAATTCTCAGGGAGAGAGAAGAGGTATTCAATGAGTGAATACCAGAAACTCTTTAGATACGTTGTTGTTGTGTGCTGTTGAGCTGGCACTGACTTCGACCTGACCCTCCAGTGTGTTTTCAAAGGAGAATGCCTGTTTTTCTCCCCAGAATGCAAACGGCTTACCTTTGGGTAGGCAGTGCCATTAGTTGCTATTTTTCCTTTAGATATAGCCAAAAAGTAATCTCTGCAAACTTTCATTTGGGGAGTAGTCAAAGTAATGTTGGTTACATCTTTTAAAAATGTATTTAGATGTTACAGAAATCAGATATTAAAGGTATATGCAAATTCAGTCTTGCAAAGACTTTCACATTTTAACTATGAATAAATGTCACTATTATGTATGAATAAATATGAACATTCTAGTTATCTTTCCACTGAAGTCTAAATAATATATTTCCTTTCAAAATGAGTGTTAGAAATCTAAGCTAACCTTTTCAGAAAGTTAGAAGGTACGGGCACTACCTTCTTCATGGGAGAGGAAGGGACAAACCTTAAGAATTTTTTTTTGACCTGTAAAATATGGCTGATTTAATATTTCCTCTCCAGAGCCAAAAGTTGCAATTCACTGATGCATACTTACAAATAATTTCATTTTGATTATTTTTGCTATAATGCATTTTTTAAACAAGAAATACCATACCTTAACAAAAGTCACAGTTAAAGACTGAATTGTGATCTCTAAAAATATGTGTTATAAATAGTTTGCTGTACCTGTGAACCATTTCTACCATTTTACCATGAAAATTTTTTGAATTCTGCTTTTTTCTAGTCATTCTCTCTCAAGTGTACACACGGTACATTATCATCCCGTACTACAGTGTTGGAAACTTTCAAATCTAATATTCTAGTCTTTGACTAAAACCTCTTTGCAGACTTTCTCTGGAATTTCTTCTGCTATACCAGTTCTTGGATTTCATAGAATTCCCCTGGCCTTTGAGCCACTAAACTTCACCTTCCTAGCCTACTCACACCAGTCCAGAATCTATCACTTCCGTGTATTTGAACATTTTCTCTCATGTTTTGTGAACTCTTTTCCTTTCATTTCTAAAAACTTAGTCACCTGTGCTCTATCAATCTAAATACCCACCCACCATTGCTATAACTTGGATATTGAAACTATTACAGGAAAATCATGATCCGATGATATAAATGGGCCCCTAACAAATTCCTGTTTCCAACTCTTTACTTAGAGTGTTCTTTGTGTAATAATTTTGAAAATGGTAACTTCTCTTTCTGCATTTTATTTAGAAAATGTATAGACTTAGAATTTAAGTAAGTGCTTTGTTATTCATGGAGTTGAAAATCACCTATATTCAAAATTTATAGATTACATAAAATTAAAGACTGCAACTGATAGGTAGAAACAGTATTATTTTCACTTTGCTTGCATAATGGAAATTTGTCCATTTGTCTGGCCTTTGACATTAATACCAACAGTTTCAAAGATAATTTACCATGCAACCACTAACACATCACACAGAAATATATTTCAAGATTAAAAGCCAGAAAATATAAAACTATTTATTCCCTGTTAGTTTTACTGAAAATTTACAAAAATTGTACAGAATTCCCATTTAATTCTAACCCTGCTTCCTCCAACTCTTACAAATAAAAAAAATATTTACTGAATATATTTATTAAAGTCTTTATTCTAACTATTTACCATTGATTAAATTTTCATACAATTATCATTGCTTTTAATATGGAATTGATATATTGATGATTATTCCTGGCATTATGTTTTTACTTTATATTGTATTATGTTTTTAATTCTTATTTATTTGAATTGTGTATATTAAAATATATCTGTTAAATGCTACAAAAACAAAAGATTCACTTTTAATAACATTACTGATCTTTCCTGCTATATGTAAAAATAAATAATCAGCTTCTGTTTCTTCATCAGCTTTATAGGCTCTTAATCTGAAATCATATCCATGTCATTAATATTTTATTGTTATAATTTGCCTAAGGAGCTCTGGTGGCTTGGTGGTAAGGAGTTATGCAGCCAACTCAAAGGTAGGTGGTTCAAATTCACAGCTGCTTCACAGGAGAAAGATGAACAGTCAACTCTGGTGTAATTTACTGCCTCTGAAAACCCAGTGTAGGGCCAGCTGTGACAGATACTGACTTAATGGAAAATAAAAACAACAGTTTACTTAAGACCTATACAAACACTAAATTCTTGAAGGCTACTTTTAAAAAAGTATACAATATTCAGTTACTTTTACATCCACTATTTGAGTACCCATGTACTAAGGGATTGTCCTGTGTACATAAAGCTTTGTACAAAGATACCTGATTCTACAATATTTTCCATCTTTATTCCAATTTTCATGTTTCCGATTTTTTAAATCTGTATCATTATTGCCTATAAATCATGTTGTTGATCACCATCAAGTCGGAAACAATTCATGGATTACCCTCCAGCAGGTTTCACGGGCAGTAAATCTCAGGGAGATTCTCCCACAAAGTAGCTGCTGGATTTGAACTGCGTTCCTTTGTGTTGGCAGCACAGTATCTCACACTAAGCCACCCAAGTTCCCTCAACAAATCAGTCCTATATAAATATGTGTGCATATAAACACATACTCATATATGTATATCTATTTATCCATCCATACATACATACACACAGAGAGTAAGAATTAGATTTTTTGTTTATGATACTGTGGTTAACTTGTGTGTTGCTGTGATATTGGAAACTTTGCTACCACTGTTTCAAAAATCAGTTGGATCAAGCATGGTGTTCAGGTTTTAACATAGTCTCCAGACTAAGGCCACCTAGGAAGAAAAATAAATCCCTAATGATTTATTTCAAAACATTATCCAATGAACACCTAATGGATTGCTATAAATTGATGTCTGCTATACATTGGAAAGTCAGCCTCATAGATTGGAAAGCACTTGGAATACACGGTGGCTCTAAAAGTGGGCTCAAGAAGACCAGTGATTGTGAAGATTGTTCAGGATCAGGCAGCAATTTGTTTTCTTGAATATAGATTCACCTTGAGTTGGTGTTGACTCAGTTGTAACTAATGGCAAGAACAGGAAGGAAATTTTAAACTATTGCAAATTTATTGGTTGGAAAATAATGTTTTTAAAAAGGCAGTGTTTCCTAAAGTGTTTTAGAACCAATTTTTCATCAAAACCCTGATCAATCCCTATAAATTGACTTGGTAAAATATGTATAGAATTTCAAGGAACCAAGCAATACTGAGAAAGAAGAAAAAAGTGGGAGAACTTACACTTTCTGATTTCAAATTTTACTACAAAGCTACAGAAATAAGGCAGTGTGGTGTTGGTGTAATGTATACATATAGATCAACAGAATAGAACTGTAACTTCAGGAAAAACAATCACATTTATGACTAATTTATTCTTTTAATATGCCAAGGGAATTCATTGAGGGAAAAGAACAATTTTTTCAGAGTAATGGATAACCATATGCAATAGAATAAAGTTATACCTCAGTAATTATATGAAGGTTAATGCAGAATAGATCAAAGACCTAAATATAACAGCTAAAGCTTTTCTTAGAAGAAAATATGGGCATAAATCTTTGTAAACCTCAGTTAAGCATCTGTTTCATATGTATAAAAAACACATAAGAGAAAAGAGATTCCATCAAAGTGAAAAAATGTCGCTTCATGTAACATTAGGATTTTTTAAACTTTTTTAGCCTAGCCTTAGCCTGGTCTGCTAAGAGCTGGTCTCCAACTGCCTCAACTGCAGACATGTGTCTTGTGCTTAATCAGTGTCTTCACACTAGAGATAGACTGCGGTGAGCTGTAGCTTGACAGAGCCCTCTCGACAGAGCCAGAGTTAAAGGTGGTGCTTACTCGATGATTTAAAAAGGAACTGATTTATGACTGTTATAAGGCAAAGTTTGCTGAACAGTTGAGGAAACCAGAGACTTCTTGCATTTGTGCTGCAGGACTAGAACTTTCAACTGAGAAGTTGTCTGAACTATATAAGGAATTATGTCTTGTTGTCAGCCTGGCTTGGTACTGCTTTTTACTAACTCTGGACTTGGACTGTAATCAGTGCTTCCTCTACCCCTCAACCTATTTCTGTAATAAGCTCCACAACTATGAGTAAAGTCAAGTCTGTGAGTTAATTTGCAATGAAAATTTGAACCTGGTGAATAGTAGAAGTAGGTGCCGGAGTGTGGAGGGCCATATCTGACCTTGTAGCTATCTGTTTGGTACTGAGGATGTTACTGATTGTGACAGTTTCCCTTTGTAGAGTTAATGGTCATCCCCACCCTGTATTTCCTCCTTTTACCTTTCTAAAAACTTTATCAATAAAGTGAAAAAAAGCAGCCCACAGGATTGGAAAAATATTTTGCAAAACACACCTCTATTGTATCCCCAAACTAAAAGAAAAAGAAAAGAAATTCACTGCTGTTTCATAGTGACCTTCCATCAGGTTCTGAGACTGATGTTTTCTAACTTGGGGTTAGCAGCACACCTCCCAAGACTGCACCACCTTAGCTCTGTAGTAGGAATATTAAGCAGCTCTAAAGCTGGAATGTAGTATTACTTGTACAACTGCTAAACATGTGAGAACTTGTTAAGTGATAATGATGTTGTTGTTGTGTGCCGTCATGTCGCTTGCGACTCATAGTGACCCTATGTACAACAGCCCTAAACTCTGCTCTATCCTGTGCCAATCACACTGTCTCTGACACACCCATCCCGATTACCCCAGTCACTGAATCAATCCACCTCCTTGAGTGCCTTCCCCTCCTGCACCTGCCCTCCACCCTCACAAGCATGATGTCCTTCTTCAAGGATCAGTCTCTCCTTACAACATGACCAAAATACGTCAGACGAAGCCTCAGAATCTTTGCCTCCAAGGAGCAGCCCAGTTTAACCCTCTATAGCATGAATCTGTTTGGTTTCCTAGCAGTCCATGATACCCTCAGTACTCTTCTCCAGCACCAAAGCTCAAAGGCATCAGTTCTCCTTCTATCCTCCTTGGTCATTGTCCAACTCTCTGATTCATAACAAGTGATTGCAAAGACCATGGCCTGTATCAAACACACCTTAGTCTCCAGAGAGACACCTTGCTCTTCAGTACTTTAGAGAGGTCCCTAACAGCAGACTTTACCACGGCAATACGCCTTTTAATTTCCTGGCTGCTGGTGCCAAGACTGTTGACTGGAGCCAAGCAGGCTAAAGCTGTGAACAATCTCAATCTCTTCACCATCCATCCTGATGCTCCCAGTTGGCCCAGTGGTGAGAATCTTTGTCTTCTTGACATTGAGCCTCAATCCATATTGAAGGCTGCAGTCCTTGACCCTCTCCAGCAAGCACTTCAGGTCTTCCTGAGTTTCAGCAAGCAGGGTTGTATCATCTGCATAATGCAGATTGTTGATAGATCTTCCACCAATCCTGATGCCGCATTTCTCCTTATAGAGCCCAGCCTCCCAGATAATTTTTTCTGCATTACAGATTGAAAAGGTATGGAGACAGGACACATCCCTGGCATATGCCCTTCCCAATTTTGACCCATGCAGTGTCTCCTTGCTCTGTTCTGATGACTGCCTCTTGCATAGGAAACAGATTGATTACATCTGTGGAAAGAACCACTGGAGAAGCTCAATATCACCTGTTAAAAGTAAGCCAGGAGCTGATTGTGAAACAGACCACCAACTACTCATATGCAGGTTCAAGCTGAAGCCGAGGAAAATTAAACCGAATCTACGGGAACCAAAATATAACTTTGAGTCTGTCCCACCTGCATTTCAGAACCATCTCAAGAGCAGGTTTGAGGCCTTGAACACGAATGAGTGAAGACCAGATGAGTTGTGGGAGGATATCAATGGTATCATCCAAAAAGAGTGCAGACCTTCATTACAAAGACAGAGGAGGAAGAAAAGGCCAAAATGGATGTCAGAAGAAACTCTGAAGATTGCTGTGGAGCCCAGAGAAGCCAAAGCACAAGGAAGAATTAAAGATAACTAGAGAGCTGGACAAAAGATTTCAAAAGGCAGCACGGGATGACAAAGTAAAATATTACAATGAAATGTGCTGTGCAAGGAGCTGGAGTCAGAAAACCAAAAGGGCTGAACTCGGTCAGCATTTCTTAAGCTCAAGGAAATGAAGAACAAATACAAACCTTGAGTTTCTGTAATCAAGGATGCTTTGGGCAGAATATTAAATGATTCAGGAAGTATTAAAAGAAGATGGAAAGAATATACTGAGTCACTGTATCAAAAGGAATTGGCAGACACAGAAGAATTTAATGGAATACCCTATGAGCATGAGCCTATGGTGATGAAGGAAGAAGTTAAGTGATAACACTATAAAATAAAATGTGTGTAAAAGGTTGAATGAAAACCCAATCCAATTTGTAAATTCCACACAAATCACAATTATAATGAAAAGGTTATATTTAGTGGTAAAAGCCATTTGCAGAAGACCACCTATTACATGACTTTTATAGTTTGAAATGTCCGCCATAGGCATATCTGTAAAGATAGTAGATTAGTAGTTGCCTAGGGCTATGTATAAATCGAAATCTGGGATAGTGGAATATAAATGCTAAGAGTATAGTTTCTTTTCATGAAAATAATGTAACATAGATCTTGGCTCACAACTATGGATATACTAGAAGTTGTTGAGCTATATATCTAAAATAGATGTTCTGAATTATATATAAGTAAAGCTATTGTATTTTCAAAATTAATTGTTTTGTTTAACTTTTTTAATTTCTTTTTAAAAAACCATGTGTCAACATGTTTATATGTTGTCTCGGTGGGAATATAATGGTTCATTAAATTATGTCCATCTTACACATGCAGTACAGTTTCTTAATATTGCCATGAATCCCAGTAAAATAGTTACAGAAATGGTATCATGGTGCTTATGAGTTTTAGAAAAGTTTAATTTTAAGTTGAATGCTCAAAATTTTATTTTCAATACATCCTGACAGTTGGGTTTTTCTTTCTTTCTTAGTTTTTATATGACAGGCTTACATTTTTTATTTTTTTCAGGAGACTGTCTGCCAGATACTCAAGTTTGAATAAGTATCATTTGCCTGTCAGTCATTATTTGAAATAAAAATAGTTTCCCATGGAAAAAAGCCACTAGTCATGTAGAAGTTTAATTACAGAATTGTTTTCCTCCAGAAATCTTTTTGCTTTCTTTGTATTTTGCATTTCCTGACATCATATATTAGAAAGATAAGTACTTAAGTGTTACTATTTAATAAAAAATAACTCTTTTTCACCTTAAAAGGGACATTTTGCATTGAACTCTTTAATATATGAGTGTATGATTGTGACCAATACAATGACTACTTGTATAGTTTGATATTACTTTTGTTAATGATTACACACTATTGAATTTGTACTATCAAAACAATTGTTAACGTGGTGTAATGGGCATAAAACCTCTTAATACTATTGGGAAAATGGATTCAACTTTGGAATCACTTGACAAGATCTCTGAATCTTTCAGGATTTTGTAGACTCTACTTTGAAAATTTTGGGCTCAAAATAAAATTATTCCCAATTATTTTTCCTTTATTATTTATGTCCACTTGGAGCTACAAGTCATATTACCAGTGTTCCAATAGATTATCTCTTCATGAATATCCCCAAAATGCTTTGTGTTCAGAATTCAACTCATCTTACTTGGCTTCACACCATTTCCTGATCTTCTGTTCTTATTTCATCTTTCCCCATTGGTAATATAACCATCCCATTATAAACATTATAATTGTAATGACCTTTGTCTTTCCTCTCAAACAATCAACCATAACCCACATTATGCAGATGACTCAGCCTTGCTTGCTGACAGTGAAGAGGATTTGAAACACTTGCTGTACAACAGTCTTCAATAGAGGTTACATGTCATTATCAAGAAAGCAATAATCTTCACCACGGGACCAGTAGGCACCATCATATCATGCTTGGTGGAGAGATTGAACCTGTCAATGATTTTAGTTTACTTGTATCCACAGTCAAAACCCATGGAGCCAGCAGTTAAGGAATAAAAAAGAAAAAAATTATTGCCTTGGGAAAATCTGCTCGCAAGGACCTCTACAAAGTTCTATAGAGCAAGGATGTCTGTATAAAGACGAAGGTGCACCTCATCCAGACCATGCTCTTTTCAGTTATTTCCCGTTCATCTGAAAGTTGAACAGTAAGAGTGACAAAAGAAGACTTGATGCCTTTGTATTGTGGTGTTGGAGAAGAGTCTCAATAACTCAAGATCTACCAAAAGAACAAAGAAATCTGTCTTGAAGAAAGTGAAATCAGGGTGTTCCTTAGAGGCAACACCCTGATTTTCATCTCACATACTTTGGGTATATTGTTAGGAGGGAGCAGTCGAAAAAAAGGGTTAGAGAAAGACCTGTAACAAAATGGGTTGACACAATGACTAGCAGAAGGCTTGAGCATTTCAGAGATGATGAGGATAGTACAAGATTCAGATCTCTTGTTCATAGTGCGGCTTATGAGTGGTAGTCAATTTGATGCTAACTAACAGCGACACATGGCCCCTGCATCTACTCAGTCCTTAGTGTACTCAGTTTCACCTCCCCAAATACTTGTTTCCTTTCTTAAAATTTATGAACCTAAAATCCTTCTCTTTTTTCTATTATATTGCTGCTGTTATTAGGTACTGTTGAGTCACAGATGACTCATTACGACCCTATGCACAACAGATCTGAACCCTATCCTATCCTGTGCCATCCACACACATTCAAGCCCATTGCTGCAGTCACTGTGTCAGTCCATCTGGGTGAGCATGTTCCTCTCTTTCACTCACTCTGCAGCTTTTCAAGTTTGATGTCCTTCTCCAGTGAATAACCTTTCCTAGCAATGTGCTCATATATGTGAGACAAAGCTTTATCATCTTTGCCTCCAAAGAGGACTCTGACGACATCTTCTCTAAGACCTGTTTGTTCTTTTGACAATCTGTGGGATAATTAGTACTGTTCTCCAGCACTGCAGTTCAAAAGCATGAGATCTTCTGTCATCCTTATTCATTGTGGCCCTGTGAACAGCAGAAACTTTGCCCTACATTTCACCATCCCACAATCTCTGCAATTTCCAAAATATGTTATATTGACACCGTGACTACAACAACAGACTTGAACATAGATGATTTTGCAAGCTCTTAAAGCTGGAGGGTTAGTTATTATTTGTTTCTGGCATACAAGAACAACAACACCAAAAATGTATTGAATTAATAAGTGTATATTATGGGATCCAACATTATTTGTATTTTGATGATTATATAATTGGGTGACTAATAACTGTAACTTTGTGCATGTAAATCTTTTCCCTAAAAACTCTGTACATTTTAATTATAGTATCAGAAGAAAATTAAAGCACCAATGTTGTTTTTAGTTACTGATTCCTCATTTTCTAGTCTTTCCTAGAAAGAGGTATTACTGGCTACATTATTGATAATGTCATTCTGCTTTTATCCCAGATAAAAAATGGCATCTTTGCCTCTTAAACCTGTCAAATTTTTTTAAATGCTGCTTAGTTTTTCTAGTTTCCATTTTCCATTACAATGCTAAAAATAAGCTTGTTTATGATCTATTGCTAGTCACCTCATCACTCTGCCTTTTCCCCTTACCCCTACTGCACTTTTATAAGAACAGATACAGCCAGGCTAAAGTGTGGGATCACCAGAGGTACAGATTTGTCTTGAAATTGTTCGTTGGTTCTCCTGCATTTGCAATCAACATTTGGAAATATATATACTTGCTACAGTAATTGAATGTGCAATTATACTAAGTCTTGAGGCAGGCTCAAAACCAGTCTCTAATGTAGTCAGGAGAGGCCAAGAGCAAAGAGAGCTGCATCTCTCTCTCTCTTTTTTTTTTTTATAAGGGCCATATGGGATCCTCACTTTGAAAAGGAAATAGCATCAACAGTGGCATCCTGAATATAGATGTGAAAGTCAGGCAAGATAGCTTTGCAGAATGCTGCTGATTTTCTTACTGTGTGTAACCATCCTCTGACTTGAAATGTTGGATTCTTTACCTATATTAAGGGAGGACATGAATTATTGCTTATATCTGTGGCTATTATTCAGTCAGTCCCTGCCTTCCTGTGACAACTTCACAGGAAGTTTTTCTTAATGATTTTTCAGTGTTTTCACATTAAGGATAATGACTCCCTTATCTTATTTTTCCTGGAGAGAGTGATTGTAACTTTATCAGATTTTGGTATCTGGTATCTGAGTTTTATGCCATGGTTGGGAAATCTTTCCCTATTTTAAAGTAATTAAAATTAATAGCTGGGTCTTCTATCATTTTGTTTTTAGTTTATTGTGTTTCTAGTTAAAGTGTGAATTAAAGAAATGACATTTTAAAAGGGCTTTCTATTCCAGCTCAATTTATTGGTGAATTTCCTTCTCTTGTTATGGCACCTTTATCCCATACCGTGTTGCCATAGTGCTTCTGTGTTAGTATCACATATTTCCAATTATAATTTTGAAATAATAATTTTAACACCTTATGATACCACCTCCTGGAGAAGAGTGATGAAAATCCCAAGGACTACCAAAACAACAGATATGTCTTGGAGAAGGTGCAGCCAGAGTGCTCTTTGGAGGCAAAGCATGATGCTAGTAGAGGTTTTATCTTGGAGAAGGTAAGGGAAATGTGAAAGGATGGCAGAGGGGAAAAAGCCTCAACCAGGTGGATTGATAATACTTGCAGCAACGCCCTTGAGCTTGTGAGGATGGCACAGATTAGGAGAGGGTTCAGATCTGTGGTTCATGTCGTAGTTGACTCAATACATAATTACAACAACAACAGTCATTATTACACTTTTTCATAATTCACCTACCAGTTGTTCTTTGGGAGCTCTTGTGGCTTAGTAGGAAGGAGTTAAATTGTTAAATAATATTTGGTGAATTCTCTGATGTCCTAGGGAGTAGGGAGCTATTCTGCCGGCCCAAATGCCAAGCGCGTTAGATATACCAGTTGCTCTCAGGGTGAAATATTAGCAGTATCCTCTCATGCAGTTTACAGCTTCTGAAAACATATCACAGGGTCAACTGTGAATCAGTTCACACTAGATGGTATTTAGCAATGACAGTAACATTTTTTTTCAAATGATGATAAGAATCACATCAATGTATTTTCAGAATAATGTGTTGAGATATATGTTCATTTGGAGAGGAAAGACCTTTATATAAAATTTTTTAAAATATTGGTCTTATGTAATTTTATTTCTTATGTATGTATATTTATGTGTACTGATATGTATTCATGTCTTCTATGCAGTAAATCCTAACTTTTTTAAGTCATCAAGCTAAGATTAGTGGCACACCTATTATGAAAGTGTTGAGTCAATGTCCCAAATGTTTGATCTGCTGTGTAAATCCCTGATTTACAGCATCAGTTTCCTAGCTCCTCAATGTCCCTTGGTTTGGTGGTTTGGAAGGTCTCCCAGAGCCTCAGACCTATCAGAGAAGTGACTCATGTGACTGTAGCTATGTAGGCTGGTTTTGTAGAAACTGGTGAGCAATGGTCCAGATCCTGTAGACTGTCAGTTATGGTGAAGTTGGATGCTGTGTCCCAGGAAGTGAGCATCCAAAAAAATAGCTAGCACTCAGGTCCCATGCGCTTATATAAGCCTCTAGCAGGCTGAGACTTGTATCTCTTCTTATCCTTTCTCCTTAGTTCAACAAATACTTCAGCACAAACTAAACAGCTGGCTAGAAAAGACATTTTGAATGTTTAATCTTAGACATCTAGAATCCTAGATATTTAAAATTCTCTTGATGACTTGTTCTCATAGGGGCACACCATTAATTTTCTGTGGCTGTAAATCTTGTTGAGGGAGAATGCCTATCTTTCGCCCTTTGAACAACCTTACAATTAGCAGTCTAGTATGTTACACACTTTACCACCAGGCATCTTTTATTTTACATATGTTGTTGTTGTTGTTGTTGTTATGTGCCATCAGTTTATACTCATAGCCGACCAGCGCTCCATTGGGTTTTCAGAGCTATAAATTGCTATCTTTTTATATATGTTGTTGTGTACCATAGATTTGGAACTGACCCATAGCTGACCCTATGGCAGGTTTTTCAGAGGCAGTTAATGACTCGTGTAGCAACTGATGGCCTCTAACTGAGTGCCTTGAGGATTGCAGTGCAGCTGCTTCAAATCTTCTTACTGGCAGTGATACTAAAATAGTAGTAACCATCATCGTGTCGTTATTTTCCAAGATAAATTAATATTAATTCTTTTTTAATTCTTAATGATTTACTATCTAATTCACATTGCCATAATTGCTTTTAAATTATCCTTTTATAGTGGCATTTATTTGAATTGCATTTAAATGTGAATTAAAATACTATAACTTTTAGTAGATCATTTTCCTCCTCTCTGGTGTCATTGACCTCTTTTTGTAAAGAAACTAGATTATTTGTTCTGTAGAGTATCTCAGTTTACAAGATTTGGTCACTTGTCTCACTTTTGCTGATAGTTGGATCCAAGGGTTAGATTAGATACACGTTTCATTTCTTTAGGCAAGAACCTTTTAAATATAATATTCTGTATTTTTCTATTGTAGCACATTTGTTTTTATGTAATATTCAGCTGTTTCACATTTAGTGATGGTACTGTTGTTTTATTGTTCATAATCTTTAGTTTCAAGTATACTTTCTCCTTGCTGTTATTTTGTTAGGATCATTCCTAATAGCTCACTAAGGCATATAAATTTTTTAAAGTAGATAATTTTGTAAGTAGAAAAAGAGTGAGAGCCATGTGGTTATGGCCATGTCTAACCTTTATCAGCCTTACATATTAATTCTTAATATGATATATGTACTATCTAATTTACATTGTCATAATTGTTTTTAAATTATCCTTTTATAGTGAGGTTCATTTGAATTTGCATCTAAGTGCCCATCAACAAACGAATGGCTAGAGAAGCTGTGGTATATTCGCTCAATGGAATACTATGCTGCATTAAAAAAACAAGGAACTCATGCAATATTACTCAAAATGGTTGACTCTGGAGAACATTATGCTGAGTGAAATGTCCCAGTCACAAAGGGACAAATATTG
>NW_006399808.1:8473441-8479057 GCF_000299155.1 Elephantulus edwardii | reverse complement strand
GGAGAAAACAGTGCAACAATGAATGAATGAAAACCCAAAATCTCTGTAAATGTTCATTAAAACTAATAAAATTTAATTTAAAAAAAAGTGGGGAAAAAATAAATGTGAATTAAAATACTGTAGCTTTTAGTAGACCATTGACCTCTTTAAATAAAGAAACAAGATTATTTGTCTTGTAGAATATTTCAGTCTAGTTGATATCAATAACATAAAACCCTGCCCACAGTATCAGTAACACAAAACCAGTTCCCATGAGGTCAGGTATGTCCCCCACACTCCCGTACCTCTTTCTACTCATCTCAGCAACGATCTTCCTGCTTTACTGCATTCAAAATCTGATGTGATAGCTCACATACCACACAGAAACATACTGGGAAAGTGAAAAGGTTATGATCCAGATTAATAACAAAGTACAGTCAAGAAAGCCCCTGAAATGTGCACACCAGCACCTCAGCCTCAAGCCTCTTGGCCCCTACATGTTCCCAAGCTCTCAGTCCTGCCAACATTGGCTTTTTCGTCTCCCTCCCAGTTGTCCAACAAAGCTCTCAGTGCAGTCAGATTGCTCTTCCCAAGGAGCAGCTGGTTGATGCAAGCCACCTGCCCTTAACAGTACAATTCCTTTCACTTAGCCATCAGAGAACTCATCAAAACCAATATTGTGCAACTGAATTAAAAAGAGATAAGAACTACAATAAAGGCATTTCAACCTGGAAAAAAAAAAAGAGATAAGAACTAGAGATACAAAGTAGGACAGTGTTGAAAGTATCTGAGCAAGGCGAATCTTTTACCATATTAAAAGTTTTGATAGATGAGAGAGGTGAGACATGAGAGCAAAGCCATCTGAGAATCCTGTATTAGATCCCTGACAGTTGCTATGTGAGAGCATCTGTGGGATGCCCCTAATTCTGTGAGGAAGTTAGTGTGAGTGGAGTGGAATGTAGAAAGTACTGGCAAGGTTAGAAAGGAAGTAAGGAAGTAGGCAGAGGGTAAGTGTAATTTGATCCAGTTTTTCTTGTTTACTGAGACAAGGGGGGAGCATGGCAGCATTTTGAGCAAAGAATTGTTTTGCTAAGGCCATTTTAACAAGTTAGCTCTGTATGCATACAGTCAAAGATAAAAGCAAGTAATTTAATTAAGGGGTTATTGATTTAGATGGTAGAGTATGATAACTTTTATTGGTGGTAGTGGAACTAATGAGAAATGGTTGAAATCTGGAAATAATTCAAATACACAACAAACAGATTTTTCTAGTGGACTTGATGTGAGGCATGAATGAAATCCATCAAACTGCTAATTGCCTCTTCTCTAGTAATTTTTATATAATGTTGTTCATTGCTGTCAAGTGAGATCCATTCATAGCTAACTCTCCAGTGAGTTTTTAGAGGCTCTTAAAACACATGAGAGAAGACTGCCCATCTTTCTCTTATGGGACAGCAGGTGGATTCGAACTGCCTGTTGGCAACACACCTTACCAGTACACAGTTATAAAAGTGATTCTTATTTAAATTTTACATTCTTTTAAAAACCTCTTTAAAGTTTCATTCTGAGTAAAATTTGTTCTTTTTATCATAACTGACAGGGTGTGCATTCATTGTGACCTGTGTACCATAGAACAAACTGCCCAGTCTTCAACCATTTATGGTTAGTTGAGTCATTATTAGAAGATGACCAGGAGCCTCATCTTTCTAGGCCTCCTTAATCTCAAGGCTTCCCTGAAGATGCAAACAAAAAAGCACAATGAGATACCATCTTACCCCGGTTGCAGTGGCAAAGTTTAGCAGGGCAGCAAGTAATAAATGTTGGAGAGATGTGGCAAGATAAGAACTCATATATTACTGGTGGGATTGTAAAATGGATCAGCCACTCTGGAAGGCAGCTTGGCTTTTCCTCAAAAAACTGAACATAAAAATTCCCATGTGACCCAGTTATTCCACTGCTTGGAAAATACCCTGAGAAAATGAGAACTGAGGTATAAACAGAGACTCATACTCCAGTGTTCATAGCAGCGTTATTCAGTGCCACCCTACAATTGAATGAATTGAGATATTATGGTACGTCACACAATGGAATACTATGCAGCGCACAGGAGCAATGATTTTGTAAATTACTACCTAACATGGAAGGGACTGGAGAGCATCATGCTAAGTGAACTAACTCAGTCTCATAAAGAACAGTACTGTATTTTTATTGTAGAACGAGTATGAGAATCCATGGGGCGGGGTGCTTAATCATGGGGTCACACAGTTTAATAGGTGGATGGAAAGATGGGTAAAGGAAAGGGGAAGGATCCCATGTCAAAAACAATGTATACAAAGTTTGTAAGTAAACCAGAATAAAATAAAACAAAACGAAAAACCTGTTCGTAAACATCATAGCAACATGCAGGCTTCTAATGATGCACATTTATATGTCAATGTCTGCATGTGAGACAAGTGCCAAACCTAGATGTCCCATATGGAAAGCAGTGATCGATTGAGCCACTATCGTCTCACGTGAAATGTCCATGGAAAGGCCTGTTTGACCATTCTATTTACCATTGTGGTTTTTTTTTCTCTCACCTCTTCTACACCTCCAACTTGTCTATGTCAGCCATTTTTTTTATTCATCATTTAAATACCATTATTTCCTTGCTTATTGCATTGTTTTACTTGATTTGAATTTTGTTTTGTTTTGAACTTCCATGAGCTGGAAAGAAGATCTGCCCTATCCTACTTAGTAGTGTGATTAGAGCCAGCATAGTGCCTGGCTCATAGGACCATTTTAGTAAATAGCTGGATATTGAATTGGCTGATAAAATAAGGGAACCAATAAACAAAGGAGTTCTGCACAAAACTGGCATCCTTGGGCATTATACATAATTTGGGTTTCATTTCAACCTTGTTAAATTGATCTTTTCCTTTCTTACATACTATTTACTGAAACATGATACTTACAGTCCTTCACAGTTAAGAATATTTCTTCTTTTCTGTTGTTTGTTATTAGTGTCTAGATAAATCCTAAATTTTAGAATATAATTCATTTTGTTCATATAGTCATATTATTTGATTTGAAAGATATTTTAAAGGATATGTAAAACAGTAGCTTTTAGATATTACCTCACCCCATCCCCCATTCTTCCCATTTCCTCACTGAAGCTATTATCCAAAGGAAGAGAAAAGAGAAATCTATGGTGTGAGTTCAGATTTACTACTGTAAGTGTTTAATAAAGGGACTTGTTACCATGACAACAAATGCATGAATTTCAAGTGGAAAATTTTCAGCATAAGGGACTGAAAAAATTGTAACATCCCTATTCTCTCTAACATAAAATTGTTTTTTGCCAATTAAAAAAAAATCTGAAAATTCATGTTACAATTAATATTTAAATGTTGGTGTGATATTGTTTTCAAGTCACTTGTTATACCTTAAAATAATAGCTGAAGGAATATACTTTTATAAATCTGTCATGCAGACTGTTAAGCATTTGATATGACATTAAAAATTGCTTTCCTAATCTGTGCTAGATTTTTGCTACATGGTAAATAGTGTAATATATTGGGAGTTCTTGACAATAGAAGATGACCTGCCACTTGAGAGATTCCTTTGCCTTAAATGCTTTCTAATTCCAGTAGCTGTTAAGCTTTAAGTACTCTGTCATATTTGTAGGCTTTTATAGGAGGAGAGAACAGCAGTCAGCAATGATGATGAAAATGATGGCAGGTAGACTTAAAACACCATAAAGCATAGAGACGATTGTGTGTAATGTCTCGAATGGAATCTTTTTTGAATGAAATGATCAGCCATATGTGCCACCCTTATGGACCCTGTAAGACGAGGCGAAGAAATGTGCCCTAATGCTAACTGTGCATGAAATTGCAGTGTTAGGAGATATTGACCAGATGTTTCAATCTCAACAAATAGCTTGTTATGTGACTGAATGAAAATCTCTTTGCTGCTTTGATCACATACACCTTGAAGGAAGGGGTAATTTAATAGAGGCTTTCAGTTCATCATTGTCAATAAACTTTGACTTGACCTTTGCCTTATGTTTTTGATGTTGCTGCTGGTAGGTGTTGATGGGTAGATGTTAAATGCCTTGAGGGATTTTGCCTTTGAAAAATTTGTTTGCTAGCAATAGTAAAGAAGAGAACTTCTCCCAAATTTCCCTGCCTTTTTGTGTAGATTTTGGATGAACACAGAAGACTAACATTTTTACCTCTCAAAATCATTCTTTTTTTTTTTCTCCTCCAGAAGTTCCTCTTGTCTCCTCACTTCTTTGTTGTAATGTCTATGGCAGTTCCTTCTTGGGGGGCTGTGTGTGTGTGGAGGGGGGTGTGCGTGTGTGATACAGTCTTGTGTTTGTTTCTTCATAGAATTAAAGACTGTACAACTAGAAGTGATGAATTATTAACACTGTCATAGCAATTCCCTGTTTTTAGAGGTGAGAAAAATGAGAGGTACAGAAACTAAGTTATTTTTACAAATCACACAATAGCCTGTTTTCAAGCCACTTCTAGATTGAAGATTTGATGCCCTTTATTTCAATGTGTTTTTCATCCTGTGCCCTTTTCCCTCCTATCTTGTTGTTATTAGGTACAGTTGAGCCAGTTCCAACTTATACCAAGCCCACAGACAACAGAATGAACAGTTTGGTTCCCTTGCCTTACAATTGTTATTGTGTTTGAACCCACTCTTGGAGCCACTATGTCAATCCAACTCTTTGAGGGTCTTCTTCATTTTTCTACCATGCAAGATTTTCTTCTCCAGGGACTGGCCTTCCTGGTAACATGTCCAAAGTATGTGAGATAAAATCTTATCTCATTCCATTTCAAGCAGTTCACTCACTGACTGCACTTCCAGCTTGATGTCTTTTTTCCAAGGACTTGCCCCTCCCAACAACATGCCAAAATACATGATACAAATTTTCACCGAATGCCTTTCCACTCCCTTCCAGTACAAACTAGTTTGTTCTTTTGACAGTCCATGGGATATTCAGTACTCTTCATGAACACCATAATTCAGAAGCATCAAATTTTCTTCAGTCTTTTTCATTCATTATTCAGCTTTTACACACTTATGAGGTGATTGAAAATACCCCATTGTTGGGTGGAGGGGTGGGCAGGGAGAAAAGTACAACAGTGAATGAATGGAAATCCAAAGTCCTTGTAAACTTTCATTAAAATTAATTTAAAAAAAGAAAATACCATAGTGTGGCTAAAGTCACCTTGGTCTTTAAAGTGACCTTAGTTTTTAACATTTTAAAGAGATCCTTAAAACTGATTTGCAGAAATTTTATTTAAAAGTAAACAACAATAACAAGACTGATTTACAACAGATTTTCTCAGTGGAATTGATTACTTGATCGATGCTTCCTTGGGTGATGATTATGGATCAAATGAAATTAAATTCATGATACTCTCAGTCTTTATTTATCATGATGTTGCTTTTTGGCCCAAAAGTGAGGAATTTTCTTTTCTTTATATTGAACTGCATTATCTATCATAGATTGTTAATTATTGTTCCTTCTATCCAAAAACGACTGGAACAACACATCAACAGAGAACTACCAGAAGTCCAGGCTGGGTTTAGAAGGGGTCGTGGTACTAGAGATATTGTAGCTGATGTTAGATGGATCTT
>NW_006399808.1:8469685-8472446 GCF_000299155.1 Elephantulus edwardii | reverse complement strand
GCAGAGTTTAGGGCTGTTGTACATAGGGTCGCTATGAGTCGCAAGTGACTCGACAGCACATAACAACAACAACAACATCCTGATGCTGAGTTCTTCATATTTCTTAGGTTGTTGATCAATTTCTTGGATTATTTGTTAGCAATATAGACTGAATAGATATGAAAACGTTCAACTCTAATGCACATCTTTCCTAATAAAGCACATAGTATCTGCCACCTTCTGTGCGCAATCACTGTTTTGGTAGACCCAGTCATTATTAAGCCATTCATAATGTATTATGATCCACAGTTAAATGCTTTTCTATGGTCAAAAAAATACAAGTAAATATTGTTCTAGTATACTATACTTTGTACTCACATCTAGATATAATGAATAAAATAATGCCATTCAATGGGTTTTGGTCTGAGTTCTATAACCAACTTGCTGTCTTTATTTTATTTGTAAATTGGGAATAACAGGAATGACTACCTCGTGCTTGGTACTTTGGCTTTAATAGGATACCATAGAAAACAGAAGGCTAGGATAATTCCCAGGGAGCTATGATGGCAAAGTCGACAAAGAGGTGCACTGTTAATCTAAAGGTGTCTTCTCTCAGCAGTTCGAATACACCAGCACTTCTGGTGCAGAGAGATGAGTCATATCTCCCATGTGATCCACAGTTTCTGAAAACCCACTGGAGGGTTAATTAGGAAACGATTCCAACTCAAGGCTAATGAGTGTGTATATTCACAAAGTGAAATACTACACAGCACTGAAAAACAAGGAACTCGTAAAACCTTAAACAACATGGGTGACATTGGAGGACATTATGCTGAGTGAAATATCTCAGTCAGAAAAGGACAAATACTGCATAATGCCTCTGTTATAAAACAGTACTGATATGAGTGGGTTGGAGGAAGACTAGGAAAAGAGGGTTTAGATCATGAACATTGCATTGAAGCAGATGAAGGAAAGAAATGTTTAAGATGAATATATGAGTAGGCATTATGTGTATGACAATAGTCCAGAATAGGAGGTGCATGGCAACATGAACTGCAGGGGGTGGAAACTGTGCAACAGTGAAGGATGTTCATTTATTTAATTTTTTTTTTTACGTGAACTGGGTGGGTTAGGGAGGAAAATGTGAAACAGTGAAGGAATCTTTTCTGTCAATTTTCATTAAAATCATAATTAAAAAATTTTTAAGAGTATAATGTAATGCGCAAGTTATAGTAAGTTCTAAATTAGAGAATTTTGAGTTATTTTTATTGTTTTTTGTTCATGTTATTATGAAATCCTTAGATTTTAATTGGTTTTAACTCAGTTTCTCTTACATCCTCAGAGAAGTGTTTTGAAGATGTAAAGAAAATTATTTTTAACCTGTGGGTTTGTAACTATCTAATATATGCTTTCCTTGGCCAAAGTTTACAAACTCCATTTTGAAGGATAGATACTGGACAGATATTTAAAAATAAAATAACAGAAGAATATTATTGGCAGATGATTGAGACTCATTATTTTATATTGGTTTGCTTACAAAATTTGTATGCATTTGTATACACAATTTTCTTCATTCACATAGTGTTTCATACAGCCATTCCCATGCATTATGTTTTATACAATTAATTTTTATTAGTAGGATCTTTTGCCAGTAGGGGAAAATAGACTCCCTTTGAAGCAGTTCCAGTATGTGACACATGGGGTCACCATGAGGCAAAATCAACTTCACGGCGACTACCAAGTACGTGCACACAATGAAATACTATTCAGCAATTTAAGAAAAAAAATATAATGATAGATATAGATAAGCTATATATATGATATAATTCGTAGAATGTTGCCCTGCTAAGGGGAGGAGAGAGAAATTGCCAAGGCGTGAAAAAAATGTGGAAGAATTATAAATATTTCTAAGATGCCTATCTTTCCAAGCTGTCTACCACATTATTTCCACCATATGCTATCATGAAAAAGTGAAACTGTTGTTGTATACTGTCGGTTTGACATTTATCAAGCCTTGTGAGTCAGAGTAGAACTGCCCCATTGGGTTACCCAAAGTGTCCTGTTCATAGGGAAGATTGTTAGGTCTTTTCTCTCATGGAATTGGTAGTGGGTTCCAGTCACCAATCTGTCACTGAGCAGCAAGCCCTTAATCCTTGAAGCACCAGGCTTCTCAACTCATTGCTGTCAGGTTGGAACCTACTCAGTTGAACCTCCATTGGGTTACGAGGCGGTCAATCTCACAAGCCAGGACCTTGTCCCTCTTTGTCCTCAGCCTTTGGGTTAGCAGTCTCCCCTGGAGAACGCATGTTGTTGATGTGTACCGTAGCGTAGGGACCAATTCATAACTGACCCTCCAGCTGGTTTTCAGACGCAATTAATTGAATGGGAGGAGATTACCCATCCTTCTCCCATGGAGCAGCTGGCGACTTTTAACCACATACCTTCAGGATTGCAGCACAGCTTCTTGCCATGAGGCTACCATAGAGACAGTTAAGGAAAAAAAAATTACAATGACAACAAAAACTCAGTATTTAACAGGAAGTTACAGTGGTGGTGAATACTTTATTCCAAGATTTGAGAATTGCCCAGCAATGAACAGATACTAAATCGTTCCAAACAAAATACTTAATAAGCAGAATTAATAGGTGCTACTTTTGCATTAACTCCACAATAAGGGATTTATCTTTCACTGCTCCACAAATTGCTTGTCTGTCAGATACTCCTCTAAATCTGAACATTCAGATTAAGACAGACTAGGAAGAAGCATTGGCCACCCACTTCT
>NW_006399808.1:8421384-8466917 GCF_000299155.1 Elephantulus edwardii | reverse complement strand
GCAGGAGAGGAAGGCCCTCTATTAGGTGGATTGATTCAGTGACTTTGATAATTGGGATGGGAGTGTCAGACACAGTGTGATTGGCACAGGACAGAGCGGAGTTTAGGGCTGTTGTACATAGGGTCGCTATGAGTCGCAGGCGACTCGACGGCACATAACTACAACACCTCCTTGGAGGCAAGGATTCTGGGGCTTCGTCTGACATACTTTGGACATGTTGCCAGGAGGAACGGGTCGTTGGAGAGGGACATCATGCTTGGGCAGGTGGAGGGACAGCACAGGAGGGGAAGACCCTCTATGAGATGGATTGATTCGGTGAATTGGGTAATCTGGATGGGTGTGCCAGAGGCAGTGCGGTTGGCAGAGGATAGAGCAGGGTTTAGGACTTTTGTGCATAGGGTCGCTATGAGTCGCAAATGACTCGATGGCACATAACAACAACAACAACAACAACAACTTTTGCATTAAGGACAGTTTAAATTTCCAAGATGCAAATGAATCATACTCTTTCTATACTTCTACTTCTTCTTCATCTCATGGCTTTTTTACCAAATCATCCCATCTTTCACTGAACATTTGATAATGTCACCTTCTTCAGAAGACTTTCTTACCTGCTCAGCTGCTGTCCTTCATTTTCTAGCACTTTGTTTATTATATAAATAATACCTTTCTCCCTTTCATATTCCTTTTAAAAGTTAATTAAACTGTTTATCAGTCATAAGTAAGGCACAGCTCCTCTGTTTCCTGTTGAATGGTACAGTCATTGACAGTATAGTGAAAATCTTTCCACATTCCGTCTTAAAGTCATCCGAAAATACTAATAACCAAAACTCAAACCTGCTTGCATGGAGTCAGTTCTAACTTTATAACCCCCTTGTATCAGATTTTGGAAGCTTTTAAATCTCTATGGGAGGAGACTACTCATGGAATTTCCAATGGATTTGAAGCACTGACCTTTCAATTCGCCTGACACGTTACACACTACAGCACCACGATGCCTTAAATACAGCTTTGAGTTACTGTTGTTATTTGTCACCAAGTCAGAATGAACTCATAACTGTCTCGTAACTGTCACGTGCTCAGGTTTTCAAAGGCAGTAAAATCGCTTGGGTGGTTCCCATTTTCTCCTAGAGAAGCTGGTGGCTTCTACCTTTGTGTTTGCTGCATAACGCTTTACCACTAAGCTACCAGAGCTACATAAATATGAAGACTGGGTACCATTCTTTGACAGCCAACTAAATGGTTGTCTTTATTGTATATTTTTTTTACATCCTTACAAGATCATCAGTTATATATCCAATTTTTATATTTGAAGAATCTGTAGTTTATCAATGTACTTATAGATAGACCTTTGGCCATCCTAGCTTCATGACCTCTTAATTTTGTTAATAAATCAGCTTCTCAACATCTTAAAAAATTATGGTAGATTTTTATTGGAATTGCCTTGTGTCTGTGGATTTGGTGCATCTTACTTCTGAGTTTTCTAAACCATGGCCATGGAAAAACTCTATTTTTATAGGATGATGATGTTTTGTTTTGGATTTCTCCCTCCTATTAGCCACCTTTGGGAGTATATCCTAAGTATAATTTTTTTTTCAGTTTATTCCTCTATATTTAATTTTTTTATGTTTCTCAAAATGACATAATTTTCTTAATGTTGATTTCCATTTGTTTTTTTATCATATATAGAAATCATTGACTTTTGTATATTGCTCTTGAATTGTGAGATTTTGATAAATTAACTTTTTAAATCTTAGACCAATTATCTTTATAATTTGCCATACACCTTATGCATGCACATATTGAGAATCAGTCAAAGCCTCATAGGAATTCTGTAGAGGTTGTAGCTCACTCCTTTCTGAAACTCTGCCCACAGTTTCCCTTCTCCTCGATCTCTAATCACTTGGTGTCCCATTGATTCCTGGGGCCTTGTTTTTTGCCAATGACTTAAGTGCAGCTTCAACTCCTTTCATTACTTTTGGTTTAAAGCTAGCATATTTCTACAGATGTATCCCAGGATATGTTCACCAGTCAGTGCCAGGAAATTTGAAAAACAATTGTCTGGCTGACTGCCTGGAAGAGATCCATATTTGTTCCCATTCCCAAGACAGATGATCCAACAGAATGTGGAAATTATCAAACAATACCATTAATATTATGTATAAGTAAAATGCTGCTGAAAATTATTCAAGAATGACTAGAACAGTACATAGATAAGGAACTTCCAGAAGTTCAAGCAGGATTTAGATGAGTCCATGGCACTAGGGGTATCATTGCCAATGTTAGATGGGTCCCGGCTGAAGGTAATGAGTACCAGAAGGGTGTCTGTTTATGCTTTTTGACTGTGCAAAGGCATTTGACCATGTGGATCATAATAAATTATGGCAAACATTGAGATAAATGAAAATCCTAGAAATGTGCTCGTGAAAAACCTGTATCTAGACCAAGAAACTTGTTCGAACAAAGCAAGGGAACACTACATGGTTTACAATTAAGAAAGGAGTGCATCAGGGTTGTATCCTCTCTTTGTATTCAGCCTGTATGCTGAGCAAATTATTTGATAAGCTGGATTCCATTAAGAAGAATGTGGCTTCAAGATTAGAAGAAGAATCATCAGTAACTCATGTTGTGTAGATGACACAACCTCGCTTGTTGAAAGGAAGATTCCCTGCAGAAGATAAAAGAATACAACCTTAAATAAATATAGATGGCATCTCAACGTCAAGAAAACAAAAATTCTTACCACTGGATCAATAGGCAACATCATCATGTATGAAGAAAATATTGACATTATCATTGATTTCTGCTTACTTGGATCCACAGTCAACACCCTTGGTACCAGTAGGCAGGAAATCAGGAGACATATTGGACCAGGAAACAGTCCTCAGAACAGAACAAAGTAAGACTGCATGGTTCAAAATCAGGAAGGGAGTGTATCAGGGAATCATCCCATCTCCATACCTTTTCAATTTATATGCAGAACAGATCATTTGTGAGGCTGCTTTATGGGAAGGAATGTGACTTCAAGATTGGAGCAAGACTCATCAACAACCTACGTTATTTAGATGACACAGCCTTGCTTGCTGAAAGTGAGGATTACTTGAAGCTCTTGCAATATGGATTGAAGCTCAACATTAAGAAGGCAGAGATTCTCAACAATGGGCCAATTGGCAGCATGAATGGAGAAGAGATTGAAGTTTTTATCAGTTATAAAGAATGACAGAGGAATTGAAACCTTTGAGTTGTACTGGGGAAGAGTTTTGAACATTCCGTAGGCTGTCAAGAAAAGAAATAGGTCGGCCTTGAAGAGGCTGAAACTAAGTTTCTCCTTGGAGGCTAGGATTTTGACACTCCATCTCACATACTTTAGGCATGTGGCCAGGAGAGACTAATCCTTGGGGAAGGACATCATGCTTGGAAAGTTGGAGGGAAAGCATCGAAGGGGAAGATCCTGAATGAGATGGATTGATACAGTAACTAAGATAATGAGGGTAGTTGTGTCGGAGTCAGTGAGACTGGCTCAGGACAGGGCAGGCTTCACAGCTTTTGCACATAAGGTCTCTTTGAGTCACAGGTGACTCAATGGCACATAACAACAAAAAAATTGCACTTGGAAAGTCTGTAGTCAAAGACCTCTTCAAATTATTGAGGAAATATGGTGTTAGTGTGCTTCTAATTCAGGCCATGATAACTTGCTTAGCATCTGAGAGCTAGTCAGTGAATAAGGATGACCAAAGAAGAGTTGATGCCTTTGAGCTGTGTGTTCCTTGGACGCAAAGATGATGATACTTCAGCTCACGTACTTCGGGCATGTTGCTAGGAGGGGCTTTTCCTTGGAGAAGGACATCAGCCTTGGAAATGTGGAGGGTTGGCAAAGGAGAAGACGACCCTCAACTGGATTGATTTACACAGCGACAACTGCAGTAAGCTCATGTGTCAGAAAGTATGAGAATGGCACAGGACAGGACAGGGTTCAGATCTATTTTTCATAGAGTCACTGAGAGTCATTTAACTCAATGGCACCTAACACAGGTCTCTAAACTCTGATGATGAAAAGTACTTTTTTCCTTTTGGTTCATTTTTCAGTTGTTTACAAAATGAATGTAATTCTGGACCTTCCTCATTTCACATAGCTAGAAAATAATTGAAAGATAAAATTTTACATATTGATGTAAAGAGAAATCAGAAAAGATTAGTTTGAAAAACAGCTTAATAGAATGTTATACATTTTTCCTGGGGGATCTGGATTATAGTTATGGGGACTTTGTCTAAGTAGAATTATAATTTTTACATTTTTAGTTCATATTAAACTTACATTAACTGTTTAAGGATTGACTATTAAAATGGTAGGAAACATATTGGCTAAGTGTTGGTGACCTATTCTTGATTTTGAGATTAACATAGATTTACTAAAAATTTAACAGGATTTAGCAAAGTAATGACAGTTGGTTTTTTTAATTTATTAATTTCTATGAAAATTTACAGAGACTTTGGATTTCCATTCACTCATTGTTACATTTTTCTCCCCTCTGAACCCTCCCCTCTAGTACATTACCCTCTTGGAAAAGTAAAAGTAAAATTCTTTCTTTGTTTTACAATCCCTCCCCCCAGGTCCACTCCACTATGCAGCCTTCGCTCTGTACTCCTGTCATTACAAAAATACCTACTCACATATCCCTTTTAAACAGTTTTCTCCATCATCTGTTTCAATGCAGTATACATTATCGAACCCATCTTTCTCAGTCTCGCCCCAACCCCCAGGTCAGTCCTGTTTTACAACAGTGGCACCATGCAGTATTTGTCCTTTTGTGACCGAGATACTTCTCTCAGCATAATGTCCTCCAGGGTCACCCATTTTGAATAATATTGCATGCGTTCCTTGTTTTTCAATGCAGCATAGTATTCCATTGTGTGAATATACCCTGTCTTCTGTATCCATTCGTTTGTTGATAGGCAATTAGGTTGTTTCCAACTCCTTGCTATTGTGAACAAAGCCGCATGGGTGTGCATATATCTGCTTGGATGTCAGTTATGGTCTCTTTGGGGTATATTCCCAGTAGTGGAATTGCTGGATCAAATGGTATCTCTATTTGCACCTTTTTGAGAAAGCGCCATACCACCTTCCACAATGGTTGCACCATTTTACACTCCCACCAACAGTAAATAAGGGTTCCAGTCTCTCCACAAGCTCGCCAGCATTTGTTGCTTGCTGTTCTGTTAAATTTTGCTATTCTGACTGGGGTGAGATGATATCTCATAGCTGTTTTAATTTTCATCTCTCTGAGAGCTAAGGATTTTGAACAGTTCTTCATGTGCTTGTTAGCCATTTGAATGTCGTCTTTGGTCAAGTGTCTGTTCATATCCTGTGCCCATTTTTCTATTGGATTATTTACCTTTATCTTCTTGTGGTGAGTAATGAAAGTTTTAAAAATAGCTTATCTGTTGCAGTTTTCTCAGTTATTGCCCCTTATTATTTGACTATAAAGAAGGTACTGTAAGAGAAGACGAAAGACACAGCAAAGATTAATCTGGTGATTTAGTGGTTGCCACCTCATAGTTGATGCTCCAGTGGATTTTCTGTGGCAGTAAATCCCACATGAGGATATTGCCCTTTCTTCCACAGAGCAACTAGTGGATTTAATCTATGTACCTTTGAATTGGTAGCACTAGTCCTTACCACTAAGTTCCAATAAATTCTCTTATGGTGTTCAAATTATTCCCAATTGCCTAAAGTGACTCCTGGCTTATTTAGTTTTAGGGTTTTGCTGCATGCTTTCATTAACCTTTGAGCACTTAAGATGTGCCGCACTCACCATCTCTTCCCTACTCCAGACCTGAAACTACTTCACAAACTAGTTTTTTGAGGCAGAAACAATAACCAAAAAAATATAGAATGAGACATGTTCATTAGTAGTAAATAATGATTTTTTTGTAGACCTTTTGTGGAAACTAGTCCTCTGGATAAAGTTCTTGATGTGTGCTGCTGAGTGAGAACCAACCCAAAGCTGACCCTCCAGTAGGCTTGCAGAAGCAGTAAATTGCAGGAGATTGAGAGGAGATTGCCTGTCATTCTCCTGTGAAGCAGAATTCAGCTCTCATGGAGCAAGATTCACACTGCATTCCTTTGGGATTACAGCACAGTTTCTTACTGGTAGGCCACCTGAGCGCACCTGATAACATGCCTAAAGTATGTGAGAAGAAACTTTAATGATCTTGATTTCCAAGCAGCACTCTGACTGCATCTCTAACAAAACAAATTTGTTTGCTTTTTTGGCAGGCCATGGTATATTAAATATCATTTGTTAACACTGTAATTCAGAGGCATCAGTGTTCTGTATCCATTGTCCAATTTCCACATGCATATGAAAGAATTGGAACTATTATGGTTTGAGTCAGCTGCACCTTAGTCTTTAACTTGACATCCTTGTGTTGTAGTACTTCTCCAGTGCAATACAGCTAAAAAAAGTCTTATAACCCTCAAGAATTTGCTTTTGCTTTTGCTTTTTTAAGGAATTTTGGAATGTAATAGTGAAAGTTCAAGATCTGTGAAGTATCAATATTCATGTGACTCACTTTACTGAAGATTAATTTTTTATAATTTGAATTTTTAAATTTACATGTGAATTGCTACCATTATGACAATGATAGTGACACAATAAATAAATTGTTAATGTATGTTTGTTGTGGTTTGAGTGCTGGGCTAAACTTTGTTATGAAAGTTTTTTCATTTAATGCTCATCAGCCTTATGAAGTGTATTTGTAATTTTTTACACATGAGGAAACTAAGAGATATCAAGTGACTTTCTCTTAGACACCTAGAAAGTGACAGGTAACATTTGAATCCATGCAGTCCTGTATATAAGGCCCTTTACCACAGTGCTATAATACTTAATTGAGACTTGCTGTTCATTTCCTAGACCCACCCATCATTTGTTGACTTTAGATTCTGTATTTGTAACCAGTCTGCTCTATTTCCTTCGCCATTATAATACCAGTTTGTTCTCAGTAATAGTATAGAGTAGAAATTCCATTCATAACAGACTCCATTCCTCACACAGTATCCTTTCATGCCACTGTCCATGGCAAAATACTGAAGTTTTTATAGCGTTTTTTCAATCATTGACTTATTTATGCTTTTATTTTTCAGTGGATGATTCAACAGCCGCACAAAGCAGCAACATTTTTTGGATGCATTGGTGTAGATAAATTTGGGGAGATCCTGAAGAGAAAAGCTGCGGAAGCCCATGTGGATGCTCATTACTATGAACAGAATGAACAGCCAACGGGGACTTGTGCAGCCTGCATCACTGGTGACAACAGGTCGGTCTGACCCCAACAACATACTGACTCGTAATTTACTCATTTACAGTACAGTGATTCACAATGGTGAAGGTGGATTTCCAGTCGTCATTTAGAATTTGGGCCTCATGTTTATAATTGGTTTTATTGTTTGATAAGTCCTTACTCCTTCCCTTGCCCCAAATTTATTTTCCCTGTGTTTTGTTTGTTTCATTTTATTTTAAATTAATCTGTTTACTCATCTGTTATCTTCATGAAGCATAACACCATTTTAGGCATGGAAAAGAAGTGTACTGTGTAATTAGCAACTCTTCTTTTTTATAGCCAGATTCCGAAAATGTAAATATTTTCATTAACACCTGTTAGCTAGTTTGTGAATGAATGTTCTTTTCATGACATTCTAAGATTGAGACACCACAAATGCCAAAGGTCATTATGAATGACCTGACTCAGTGGCAAACTATAGCTGTGTAGTGTGTTTGTATGTATGTATCCTATATCAGACTCCTGGGAGCTGTAAAATTACAGGGGGGAGATTTCCCAACTTCCTCCCATGGGCACACTAGCGAATTCTGACTTTCAGAGAGCCTCTAGATTTGTTGTTGTCATGTGCCATCTAGTTTAATACAACTCATAGTGCCCCTTTGAACAACAGATCTTAACTCTGGCCTATCCTGTGCCAACCTCTTCATTTCTGACACAGTGGAGCCCATTGCTACAGTCACTGTGTCTGTCCATCTCATTGAGTTTTTTCTTCTCGTTTACTGATCCTCCAGTTTTCCGAGCATGATGTTTCTTTACAAAGAATAGCCTGCTGAAACAACATGCCCAAATTTTGTGAGGTGAAGCTTCACCATTCTTGCCTCTAAGGAGTACGCTTGTGTCACTTTCTCCATGATTGTTCTTTTGGCCGTCATCAGCTTTTCAGCACTTTTCTCCCACATCACAGCTCAAAGGCATTCATTCTTCTCCTATAATCCTTATTCTTTGTCCAGCTCTCAAATGCACAGCTGTTGTTGTTGTTGTTGTTGTTGTTGTTGTTATGTACTGTCGATTCATATTGACCCTGTGTACAATAGCTGTCCTATCCTCAGCCAGTCTCCTTGTCTCCAGCACACCTCATCCCATTATCTCAGTTACTATATCTCTCTATCTCATCCTGGGTCTTCCTCTATTGTGCTGTTCCTTCATGCTTACAAGCATGATGTTGTTCTTCCAGGACTGTGCTGCAACAAGCCCCAAGTACAAAAGATGGAGCTTCAAAGTCCTTGCCTCCATGGAGCAACTTGGCTTCACCCTCTCCAGAACAGACTGTTCTTTTGGCAGTCGATGGTGTGTTCAGTTCTTTTCCCTAGCATCACAACTCAAAAGCACTGATTTTTCTTCTGTCATCCTTAATTATTGTCCAGCTTTCTGATACATAGCATGTAATTGTGAAGACCATGGCCTGGATTAGGTGCACCTTAGTCTCTAGACTGATATTGTTGCTCTTTTAGCACTCTGGAGCAATCTCTGTCAGCAGACTTCTCCAGTGCAATTTGTCTTTTGATTTCCTGATTCCTGGTGCCAAGGGTGTTGATTTTGGAACCGAGTAAGCTGAAACTGTTAGCAATCTCAGTCTCTTTCTCTCTATCATAGTGCTGCCAGCTGGCCCAGTAGTAAGAATCTTTGTTTTCTTGATGTTGAGCATCAGTCCTTGTTGGAGACTGAAGTCTTTGACCTGCAGCAAACAGGTTCTCCTCCATTTCAGCAAGCAAGATTGTGCCGTTTGCCAAATACAGGTTGTTGATGAGTCTTCCTTCCAACTTGATACCACATTCCTCCTCCTAGAGTCCAGCATCCCAAATAATCTGTTCTGCATATAGATTGCAAAGCTAAAAGTAGAGTTCACAGCTGTTGTACATCAGGTGACTATGAGTTGCAGTTGGTTCAATGGCACATAACAATAGCTATGTATCTGAGAGCTGGAAAACGAATAATGGTGGCAGTTGAAGAATTATCAATGCATCCCTGATGGGCTTCTTCCTTGCTTTTGAACCATGCTCTGTTTCCTTCTCGTCATCCTCCCACAGCTCATCTGGCCTTGCTCATTAGTGTTCAAGGCCTCAAATCTGTGCCTGAGATTTTTTTTTTAATTCAGGTGGGATAGACTCAACGTGAAATGTTGGCAGTTATGGCTTTAGTTTACTTTAGCTTTAGTTTGAACTTGAACATGAGTAGTTGCTCTGTGTCACAATCAGTAAATCAGCACCAAATCTAGTTGTCACAGGTGATATTGAGCTTCTCCAGTGATTCCTTCCACAGATGTAGTCAGCTCCATATCTCTCCAGACCATCTGGTGAGGTCTATGTATATTGTTACTATTTATGTTTCTTATAAAAGATATTTCACTATATTGGTTGTTTTTTTAAATTTAAGCCTCTTGCTTAGAGTCAAAAAGACCTCAAGGACAGCCACTATATATAAAGTAGCTTGTTATTATATTTTGGAGGAACGTTCTTCTGAGTGATACAGCGTTCTTCTGTCAATATGCTATACTGAGGTAACCTGGGATTGTTGTGATACTGAACTTTGTGCATGTGGGGTTTCAAATGCCATAACAGTTACCCATGGTGAACAGTGTTTGGTGGACCTCCCAGTTTAAGACAGGTTTGGAAACAAGAGTGACATCCACTTCCTAAAGAACATGCCTCTTGGAACTCTATTAACTTTGATAAATGTCGATAGTTATAGAAAGGCTTCGCGCCTTTTGTTCATAGGGTTGCTGTGAGTCCTGCTCAACTAGAAGGCAATCAACACAACAATAACAAAAGGTATTTGCTATTAATAAATTATTGACTATACAAAAATCTTTTATCTCCAGCCTTGTTTTTATCACCAAGCCTTTGTTTGTTTGTTTGTTTCATGGTTCAAAATCAGGTAGGGAGTGTATCAAGGATGTGCCCTGTCTCTTGCCTTTTCTTTCTTTCTTTTTTTAAAAAATTTGTTACTCATTTCATTGAAAATTTACAGAGACTTTGGATTTCCATTCATTCATTGTTGCACTTTTGTCCCCTCCCAACCTTGCCCCTAGTACACTACCCTCTTGGAAAAGTAAAAGAAAAATTCTTTCATTGTTCCACTATGCAGCAGCCTTTGTTCTGGACAACTGTCATGACAAAAATACCTAGTAACCTGTCCCTTTTAAACAGTTTTCTCCCTCATCTGTTTCAGTGCATTATACACTATTGAACCCATCTTTCTCAGTCTCCCACCATCCCCAAGATCAGTCCTATTTTACAGCAGTGGCACCTTGCAGTATTTGTCCTTTTGTGACTGAGATACTTCACTCAGCATAATGTCCTCTAGGGTCACCCATTTTGAATAATATTGTGAACAAAATCACGATAAACATGGGTGTGTATATATCTGCTTGGGTGGCAGTTATGGTCTCTTTGGGGTATATTCCCAGTAGTGGAATTGCCAGGTCAGATGGTATTTCTATTTGCAACTTTTTGAGAAAGTGCCATACTGCCTTCCACAGTGGTTGCACCAAGGCCTGTGTTTTCTGACTAGCCAACCTTCTCTATTCCCAACTTTACCCATTATTATTAGTTTATCCTCGTTGCATGTTCAATCTATTTCTGACTGCAAAAGTTGGTAGAAATCATAATATCAACAATATTATCCATGAATGATGCAGAAGTTCATTACAAGGACAGAGGAAGAAAATAGACCGAGTTGGATGTCAGAATAGATTCTGAATGTTGCACTAGAATGTTGAGAAGCCCAAGCAAAGGGAAGAATTAAGGAGCTGAACAAAAGATTTCAAAGTGCAATGTAGAAAGACAAAGCAAACTATTATAATGAAATGTGCAAGGATCTAGATTTAGAAAATCAAAAGGGTCATACTCAACTCAGCATTTCTTTAGCAAAACGAACTAAAGAACGAATTCATGCCTGAAGTGGCAATCCATAAGGGTACTGTGGGCAGAATGATGAATGATCCAGGATTCATCAAAAGAAGATGGAAGAAGTACAGTGAGTCGCTGTAACAAAAGAATTGGCTGATACTAAAGTATTTAGTGAATCAGCTTATGTTCAAGAGGCAATGGTAATGAAGGAGTTAGCAAAGAACAAAGCCCGAGATTGATGGAATACCAATTGACATATTTCAACAAACAGATGCAGCCTGGGAAATGTTTACCAGGCTGTGCCAAGAAATCTGGAGGACAACTACCTGGCCAACTAACTGGAAGAGATCCATATTTATTCCCAAAAAGCAGTTATCCAAGAGAGTGTGGGAATTATTAAAGGATATCGCTAATATCACACACAAGCAAAACCCTGCTGAAGATTATCCCAAAGCAACTGTAGCAGTAAATCAGCAGAAAAATACATCAATTAAAAATGCAAACTGGGTTAAGAAAAGGCTGTGGCACGAGGGACATAATTCCTAATGTCAGATTGATCTCTGCCACAGAGATTACGAGAGGAATGTCTATCTGTGTTTCATTGACTATGCAAAAGCATTTGACTGTGTGGATCACAACAAAGTGTGGCTAAACTTGAGAGGAATGGGAATCTCAGAACACTTAATTGTTCTCATGTGAAACCTATACTTGGACCAGCAGGCAGTCATCAGAACAGAGCAAGGAAATGTTGCATGGTTCAAAATCAGAAAAGGACTGTGTCAGGGATGTATCCTATCACCATACTTTTTAATCTATATGCAGAACAGATCATACGAGAACCTCAGTTTTATGAGGAAGAATGTAACATCAGGATTGGTGGAAGGATCAACAAACTGTTATACAGATGGCACAGCCTTACCTGCTGAATTTGAAGAGGACCAGCAGCATCTGCTGCAGATGGTCAAGGACTGTAGTTTGCAATATGGATTGAAGCACAACGTCAAGAAAACAAAGATTCTCAGCACGGGGCCAATTGGCAGCATCATGATAAATGGAGAGGAAATTGATACTGTTATTTTCAGCTTGCTCAGTTCCACAGTCAACACTCTTAATACTAGCAGTCAGGAAATCAAGAGATAATTCCATTAGGGAAATCTGCTGTCAGGGACCTCTCCAGAGAGCTGAAGAGCAAGAATGTCAGTCTAGAGACTTAAAGTGTGCCTGATCCGGGTTATGGTCTTTGTAATTACTTGCTATGCATCAGAAAGCTGGACAATGACCATGGATGTCAGAAGCTTTATTGATGCCTTTAAGGGAGGGAAGAGTGTTGAACATACCATGGACTGGCAAGAGAACTAACAGGTCTGTTCTGGAGAGGTCAATCCAAGCTGCTCTTTGGAGGCAAGGATTTTGTGATTCTCTCTCACATACTTTGATCATGTAGTAGAGGTGGGGGTGGGAGGTCTTTAGAGAGAGATATTATGATTGAAAAGGTCAAGGAAGAGCTCATGAATAAATGACCCCAGGTAAGATGGATTGACAAAATAACTATGTAATGAAGGTAGGTATGTCAGAGACAATCAGAAAGGCTCGGGATAGAGCAGGGTTCACAGCAATAGTGTATAGGGTCTCTATTTAATCACAAGAGACTCAATGGCACATAACAAGTTTTTCCTTGCTCTTTTTTGACAACTCTTCTGGGTCTAATCATGTGCTTACATGAGCACAATCAGATGTTTGGGGATTCCCATTTTTCTCAAGATTAGGCAAAAGGTTAGTCATTTTTGGATAATCTTCCTCAGGATTTTTGCATGCATGTGATATTAATGATGTTGTTCAATAATTGCCATACTTTTTTAAAAAATTCATTTATTTTTTTATTTTAAGTTTTTTTATTGGGAAAAACCTATTGGGGGTACAAGGAGGTGAGGGTTGGGGGCAGAAGGGTGAGGATGGGCAGGGATGCAGTTGCAGAGCTGCACAGTTTGGGTGGTGAGGGGAGCAGGTGAAGGAAATGATGAGGATCCAGTGGGGACCAAATGCTACAGAGGAATGACAAGCATTTTCCAATGGTAATTATACCAACTGTCTTATTGATTTGGGAACTGGATGCCTACTCTCTGGCTTCTTCATGCTGAACAGGGGCGTAGATGTAAAGGAGGGAAGGGAGGATGTTTTATCACCTTACTGGTGGTCTTGGGTTAAAGCTGCTTGCCTTCTTCTGTTCGAAGATATTTTCCTGCCATTTGTTCCCCTCTGGACTGCAAAGTGTTTTCCCAGGTGGTTCCAGTGGGGATGGCTGGTTGAACTCAGTTGTATTTTCTTTTTGTCACGGGCATTGGGTTTAGGGTCAATTCTGGAGTAAAACTTAGTGTTAAGGTTACCTATAGGATAGGGAGCAAATCTAGAGAGAACAAACTTGTTAGTTATAGATAGTAGGGCTTTGAGGGTGTTGCTTTCAGGTTTACTGGGGGAGACTGTGGTAGAAGTTGGCCTTGATAACATTCTCTGGAGACACTAGGCATTCGTTTTTGGGTTTTTCCTTCCCCACCCAGGGGTCAGATGGCACAATCTGGGGACTGAGGAGCTCACCCTGAGGGCCATGATGGCTCACCCCGAGCCGGGGGCTGAGGGCAGCCCTCCCTGGGCAGAGGGCCGCGATGGCTCGCCCCGAGCCGAGGGCCGAGGGCAGTCCGTCCCGAGCAGGGCAACACCCCCCATGAGCTGGCTGGTATACTCCCCCTCCAATTGCCCCTACTCCAGTCTGGTCCCCTTGCCTGACCGAGGACTGTGTGATCAGGGATAGTGTCTCCAATTCTAGCACCACCACTTTTACCCCCCCCCCATAAGTGGTCATACTATATTTTGAAGTAGGTGTCACTGCCCTCCCCCTTTATATATGATAAAGGGAACCTGAGAATTGTGAACAGATTCCCCCCAGGTCTAAGCATCTTTTGGCAGAAGCATTCAACAGAACAAAATCTGTGGTGCATTTAGGATGTCGGTTCTCTTGTGCATGCTGCCACTGTTAATTGTCATCAGACTCACAGTGACTTTCAGCAATCCATTGTATAGGTTAACGTCTTCTTTGGCCTGTCCAAGGAAACCCAAACCTCAGATGGCAGGGCACTCATCCCATCTCCCATCTCCCACCTCCCACGCTGGTGGCCGGTGGGGCGCACGCCCCCCCCCCAGCGCGGGCAGCCATTGGAGGCACGCCCCCTCCGCCCCTGGCCGCGTGGGTGCCCACTTCCCCCTCTGCCGCCATCCTGGCTCCAAGAATTCTCTCCAGAACAAGTCCACCTTCTGGCAGTGTGGTTGCTTCACTGCACCAGTCTTGAGGAGGGCCAGTGCCCAGCATCCATCCTGGGTAAGGGAATCCATTGGTTCCAGCTGTGGAAGCCTCATGGAGCTGCAGTGGCTGTGGTGCAGTGCGGGCTCTGCGGGAGGGGGTTGGGAGCCATGAGGCTCACCCATTCCTCCTGGGAATCCTGGAATTCCTGTTGTTGAGCCTCAACCTTCACTGAGGGCCAGTCATCAACTGTTTAACTGTTCAATTATCAATAAGCCGAAGTCTGTAGAAGGCCATAGTCGCCCTGCTTTAAGTGGTTCGCTGCTCCCGCAGTTCACCACACTGTCTCTGCTTCCGCCACCATCTTGGATCCTTTTTTTTTTTAAGTGGGAATAAATAAGGATCTCTTCCAGTCAGTTGGCCAAATAATTGTCCTCCAGATTTCTTGCCAGATTTTTTCAGATTTCTTGTGAGCACATCAAAGATTGCATCTGTTTGTTGAAATATGTTAGTTGATATTCCATTAATTCTTGGGGTCTTGTTTTTTGCTAATTCATTCAGAGCAGATTAAACTTCCTCCTTTATCACCATTTCCTTTTGATTATAAATTTGATGAAATTCTTCTGTGTCATTTAGTTATTTCTGGTATAGTGACTTAGTGTACTTCTTCCATCTTCTTTTGATTAATCCTAGATCATTCATTATTCTGCCCACAGCATCCTTATGGATTGCCACTTAAGGCTTGAAATTGTTCTTAAGTTCCTACAGCTTAAGAAATATCAATCAAGTTGGTCTCTTTTGATTTTTTTCTAAATCTAGATCTTTGCACATTTCATTATAATAGTTTGGCTTTCTATGTTCCCCTTTGAAATCTTCTGTTAAGCACCTTAATTTCTTCCCTTTGTTTGGCTTCTCTGTGTTCTAGTGAATTACTGTCTTGCAGATTTCTCTTCTGTCATCTATCTCAATCTTTTCTTCCTCCTCTATCTTAGTAATGATCTTTTGCATTCTTCATGGATGATATTCTTGATATCCCCCAACAAATTGTCTGCTCTCTGCTTATTTGTATTCAAGGCCTCAGATTTGTTTCTGAGAAGGTTTCCTAGGTGATTGGAAAACTAGAGCTTGTGTCAGATGCACCTTAGTCTTTAGACTAATACTGCTTTTCAGGATTTTGGAAATATCCTTGATAGAAGACTTTCCCAATACTATATGTTTTCAGAATGTTATGTATGCATCTCCAGATTTTCAAACTATTTTAAAGGCATTAGATAAAAATAGGCCCCAGGATTCTATGAGGTATCAATTGACATGTTCCATCCAACAGATACAGCCCTGGATATGCTCACATGTCAGTGCCAGGAAATTTGGAAGCTAATATCACATGTAAGCAAGAAAAAGATTATAAAAAAAAAAAAAGATTTTTCAAAAACTATTAGGGCATTGGCAGAGAACTGCCAGAAGTTGAAGCTGGGTTTAGAAGAGGCTGTAGAACCAGGCATATCATATCTGATGTCACATGGATCTTTACTGTAAGTAGATGTCAGAAGAATGTCTTCATATTTTATTGACTTTTGTTGATGTGTACCGTAGACTCAAACTTGACTCATAGCTGACACTTCGACAGGTTTTCAGAGGCAGTTAATCGCGTGGGAGGAAATTGCCTATCCTTCTGCAGAGCAGCTGGTGGCCTCGAACCTTGTGCTTTTGAGAGTGAAGTGCAGTTTCTTGCAACTAGGCCACCAGAGCTTGCATTTGACTGTATAAATCATAACTAACTATAGCTAACATTTAGAAGAATGAGAATTCCAGAACACTTAATTATGCTTATATGAAACCTATTTCTAGACCAAGAAACTGTTATGCAAAAATAACAAGGGAACACTGCATGTTTTACAGTCAGTAATGTTGTGCATCAGGGTTGTATTCTCTCTCTCTCTCTACCTATTCAATTAGACTTTATGAAGAAGAGTGTGGCATCAGAATTAGAGAAAGGTTCATCAGTAACCGGCATTATGCAGATAACCCAATTGCTTGATGAAAGCTAGGAGGACTTGAGTCATTTGCTGCAAAGGATCAGGGCCTGCAGCCTTTAGTAAGGATTACATCTCAACATCAAGAAGACTGAAACCTTACCCCTGGCCAATGGGCAACATCATGATATCTAGAGAGAATCAGAATTGTCAGTAATTTCATCTTGCTTGGATACCAGCAGTCAGAAGATTTGGAGACCTCTAGAATTAGTGAGTTAGTTACTGAAATAGCCCTAGTGGCATAGTGTGTAATATGTTGAGCTATTTACGAAAAGTTTAGCGATTCAATCCACCACCTGCTGAGGAAAGAAGCTGAGCAGTATCCACCTGTAAAGATTCACAAACTCAATAGAGAACCACTCAAATTGACTCAACTCCAAGGCAATAGGAATACTACATATTCAACATGTTTATGATATCACTTTCTTCTAGCTTCTTGTAAATTAAGCTCTTCTCAGACATTTCTCAGAACATATAATTGTGCTCATAGGGAACCTTGGTTAAGAAGCAATTGGCCAAATAGAGCAAAGAAACACTGCATGGTTTGAAATCAGGAATGGTGTCAAGGTTGTATCCTTCTTCTCTTAACTCTATTCTGCCTATAAGCTGAACATATGAAGAAAGTAGAATATATGGAGAAGAATATAGTAACTGGAGCAGAAGAAGACTCATAAGTGACCTATGCTATGCAGGTGACCCAATCTTGCTTTCAGAAAGAGAAGATGACATGAAGCATTTACTGCAGAAGATCCAAGATTGCAGCTTTCACTGTGGGTTACATCTCAACATCAAGAAAACAAAATTCTTCACCACTGGACTGGTAGAAGGATTGAATTTGTCAACAATTTCCCTTTTACTTGGATCCACCAGTAACACATATGGTAACAGTAATCCGGAATTTAAAAAATTACATTGCTTTGGGAAAATCTACTGTGAAGGCCCTCTTCAAAATGCTAAAGAGCATTGATGTCATTTTAAGACTAAGATGTGCCTTATCCAAGCTATAGTGTTGTGGAGTTTTTTTCCCCCAGTTGCTTCTTATGTATTTGAAAGTTGTTTAGTGAATAAGAATGACACAAGAACCATCAATGCCTTTGAATTGTGGGACTGAATATCACTGACTTCCAGAACACAAACAATTGTATCTTGGCAGAAATGTAGCCTGCTCCTTAGATACAAGATTGATGAGACTTCATCTCACATCCTTCAAACATGCTGTCAGGAGGGTCAGTCTTTGGGAAAAGATCTCACTTGGGGAAAGGCAGAGGGTCTTCTGGGAAAGGAAGAGAGGAAGACCCCTTCACAAGATGGATTGACACAGTGGTTGTAAGAGTATGCTGAAGTCTATCAGAGATGACAAAAACAGCACTGGAGAGGGCAAAATTTAGATCTGCTGTTCATACTTTTGCTTATAGTCTTAATCAACTCGATGACAACATAACAACAGAGAATTACTCTGTGGTTGGATGGTGTATTCCATGAGGAGTTGTGCTGCTAACTCAAAGCTGGCATCTCTCTGACAGTTTGAATTCACCAGCCACTCAGTGGGAGAAAGGCAATATCTTCCCATGAGATTCACAGTTCTCCCAAGAATCTGGTGGCTCAGACTGGACAGTAGTGGGAAAGAAAGCACGTGTGCATGAGCACTTCTGGGATAGTCATATGTCCGTGTTAAAAGATTCCATCAGTGGGTATATACCACCCAACCGGTAATTTTTACAATACTGTGCAACTTTTTACTTGACAACTTCTTTAATCTCAAGACCCTCCATGTATGGCTTCTAGTTGTGCCTTTTGTTAGATGTAAAATGTCTTTCTTAGCTATTGTATTATTTGAAGCATCAAAGATTACTTCTATGTATGGTGATTCACTTGCGTTCTTTATGGTTGAAACTGTGTAAAGTCTGCCATCTCTTTCCTATGTCACTTTGTTTTCTTTACCTTTTCCATCCTCTTTTCTCTATTACTTTTTTTTATTCTCCCAGTTAATCATTACCTGCCAGCAAATGTTTATCCAAAGCCAAGTTCTGTTCTGGGTACCATGCAGCATCTCCATCTTTCAAGAACCAAAAATAACTAAAATACCAACTTTTCCTTTGGTATATGTATTGCTGTAAACATTCCCAACACAAGTGAATTGTCTATTAAAAATTAGGAGACCATAACCAAATCAGACATTTCCAGTGACTTTATTTTTTTGTCGATCAGATAACTTTAGGGAGCCCTGCTAACCCAAAGTCACCTCTCTCTGGTGGTTCAAATCCACAAGTGGCTCCATGGGAAAAAGAAGAGGAAGCACCTTCTGTGCAATTGACAGCCTGTAAAAACTCTCTGGACTGTCAGCTTTGAGTTGGTTCCCACTCAATGACAGTGAGTTTGAGTTTAAGGCAAACTTTATGATCTGAAGATTTAAATATCTAAAACTATTGTTTATCAAGCAATTTACGTTTGAAATAGAAAATTGTGGCAGTGTTTAAATATATTTATGTAGACCGTTGGCCTTTTCAGTTTTAGTCTGCAGGGAGCTCTGGTGGCCTACTGGTAAAGAATTGCATTGCCAAGCCAAAGGCACACTGTTCCAATCTACCAGATGCTCCATGGGAGATAGAGCGGCAGTCTCCTCCTATGTGATTTACAACCTTCAAATACTGGCTGGAGAGTCAGCTCTTAGAAGGTTCTCTTTTGATGGGAACATTTGCCTGCAGGTCTAAGATTTTCCCATTCATAATGAAATAGGTCCAGTTGTGTTTCTGACATCACTCAGACTAGAAAAAGATTACTGACTTGTTTTTTATGCTCAATTGCTATTTTAAAGAACATTATGATATTATTAAGACTTCCAGATGTCAAAAGCTTCATTTATATGCTAATTTGTGGTTATAGTGATCAGTATGATTCACATTAGGTGGAAAGTCAGTGTGGTTGAAAGGGCCACTGACTGCCTAATTCATTATCCAAATTCTGAGCCTCGATCGGCTTTGGTAAATTGGTGAGACAGGCTTGTTAGATTAGCTTGTTACCACTATCCCAGAGTCTATAAATGGAGAATTTGTAAAGTGCAATGTTAATCTTAATCTAACTAACTAGGATACCTGTATTAATATAATTAATTGTTTTATTTCTTTAATTAACTTGTAGATCCATAATTAAATGATCAGTGTGGCACTTCTAGCAAGATTTTATATGCAGTGTCTTGCTTGGATTTTTCAACTGCAAAATTGAAGCAGGCCTGGGAGTTAGGAACCATAGAAATTAATTTTAATTGATTCCATTCCTTAAAATATAATGGCTTGCAAATTAACTCCTTATAATAAATA
This sequence comes from Elephantulus edwardii, assembly GCF_000299155.1. Classification (NCBI taxonomy): domain Eukaryota; kingdom Metazoa; phylum Chordata; class Mammalia; order Macroscelidea; family Macroscelididae; genus Elephantulus; species Elephantulus edwardii. Next base: position 8,447,083 of record NW_006399808.1, on the reverse strand, counting down.
TGGTTCAGATTTCTCTCTGTGTTTTTTAAAATATGTTTAGCTTTTGAGGCATGAGAGTCATTTTGAGAAATTTTTTTAATAAAAGAAAGCTTCATTCTACAAGGAAAAAGTTTTGTTTACATCAGAGATTTGTTTGTTTTTTGGGGGGGTTCCCCCATAACAATATAATAGCTTTATTTCTTGGTTGTATTTTAAATTATTAAAATGTATAAAAGTAGATAATGTTATCATTTAGTATCAAAATATACAAAACTAAATCCACTACTATCCATAGATTTGGTTATGAATAATAACCAAATAACAACCAGTGATTTTCTGAAGCTGCCTATCTTTAAGAGAGATTATTCATCCAAGCCCTGGGTGGATTTGAATCACCAGCATTTCATTTAGCAGCCCACCTCTATCAAAAGCATAATTAAATGTTGTTTCTCAAAATATAATGTTTCTCAAAACCCTAGCTTAATATACTGTTCTAAAGCAACGCAGAATTCTTAAAAGTTGTTTTCTTTAAAGAAGTTTATTCACATCCATGTATAGCAGTTTTGAAGAATAAGAATTAAAATTATAAAACAAAGTATTTACCAAAAATATTCAGAATTGACTCCATAGAAAAGCAAAATTGTTTGGACTAGCTTATTGTCAAGTTAGAACTGACCCTTCAGCAGGTTTTCAGAGGAAGTAAACCACAGGGGAGTATTACCCATTCTCCCATAGAGCAGCTGGTGCATTTGAACCATGTGCTTTTGGGTTACCAGTGTAATGCCTTACCACAAGGCGACTAAATCACCTTAATAATTGTATAAGTAAAATCTACTTGCGTTTTCTTTGTTGTAGGTCTCTTGTTGCTAATCTTGCTGCTGCCAATTGTTACAAAAAAGAAAAACATCTTGACCTGGAGAAAAACTGGCTGTTGGTGGAAAAAGCAAGGGTTTTTTATATAGCAGTAAGTATTTCTGACACATGTTGACATTATTTAGTTGTTAACTGATGTAAATTTTAATGTTTTTCTTATTTTATTTGACTATAAGGTACAGAAATATGGCTATTTTATTATGCCATAATTTTTATTATTTGTCTTATCTTTTGGATGTATTATAGATAGATACTTCTAAGCCCAGTATAAAATTCTATATTAGATTAGGTTCTTAACATTTTTTTAAGTAATTCTATAAATTTACATTTTACATATTTAAGCTACTTCTGTATGAATCATTCATTGTTGGGAAAAATATTATTAGCCTAAATATTCACTGCAGTTTGAGTTTATTTGTGCGGGGGGAAAATCTTAATTGCTATTTAGTCCCTAATAATTACCCTAACTCCTTTTATTTCATATTTTAGAAACATTAATCATGACAAATCTCTTAAGTCTGGGAATGAGGGTAGCATCTAATTTGAATTATTAATTCTTTTGACGTAAAAATAATTGGTTAAGAATTCATCTAAACAGAACTGTAGTAAAAATCCTTCAATCTTAATCACCCCGTGATGACTTTTATGAGATAAATGTAGATGATCACAAATAAGTAAATACCTGTGAAAAATTAAAAGTACTTCATAACTTACTGCTGTAGAACTTGATTATCCCTCACAGTGACCGTGTAGAAAAGAGTTGAGCTGCCCCACAGCTTTCAGTCTTTAAAGAAGCCAACTGCCACATAATTCTGCCTCTGACTGAGTTCAAACTGATGGCCTATCAGTTAGCAACCGTGTATTTTCGCTAGTACACCACTATAGCTCCTATGCATATAATATATGATTTTGGTATAATAGCTGCTGCCATTAAACTAGCTGAGTTGTGTGAAACAGCTGGTAAGAAGTGTAAAAAATTGATTATCCAGTAGGAACATGTTTATTGAAAATATAATTATTTCTTTCAGGCTAGTGTTAATGTCTCCTGCAACATATTTATGTGCACTGCTGTAGGCTTTACAAGGTTCTTATTGATTCCTCTGTATAGCAATCGCTATCCCGTTATAGCTGTCAAATAAAGGCTTACACTGAGAAGGCCATTTAAAGAAGAATCTTCTGCCACTATATAAGATAATCATTTCAATAATTTGAAGTATTTCCACTTTATTTTTAAAGTAGAGCCTGAGAGGTGGAGTGTGGGTATGTATGTTAACCTATTTGGGTTGGTATGTAAATCCCAGGTTGGATTTCTCTGTAAACAAGCTAAGTACAGGCTTACTTAGTACTGTCTATGTGGGAGTCTGTAGTGATTGCTTTCATGTGCGTTTCACCACATGTTTTTGGGTTTTTTCCTCAATTATCCTCAGATGCTCATTACCTTGATATCATATGAGTTTATGTTTTATCTCACAATAAATAATATTTCAAAAAGAGACTACGATAGTATGGGAAGTCATGGAAAAAATTAGAGTATTTCATTTTTCTAAGCTATGTATTTCCCTTAAAAATAAATATGTATTGATTAACTTCTGTGAAAAATGAAAAACTTAGCATTTACTACTTCACCTTGCCTCTTGGTATTTGGTTGTTTGTGTTTTTTACATTTTTAATATTTAAATATTTGTATTCTGTTTTCATTGCCATAATTTCTGGCATCCTAATTCTCTATTGAAAGGAAAGAAATGTTTATCAGTGTTTGTTACAGGTTTTCTACTCTTTTATTGTTTATTTTTTATTATCCCTTGAATGGCTATATTTTGTGACAGATTTTTTCTTTCCCAAGGAAAGGCAAAGAATAACAAATTAGAGTGACTATATAATGTACACTATCATTGCTATTTTGGAAGAATTGTATTATCTCCTACCAGGATTTGTATGATTTGAATGCTGTTAAAATAAGACATAATAAAGATTTATCAAATTATGTTAATTAAGTTTAAAATTTATAGGGTATCATTTGGTATTCCTAGCTTTTTCATGGAAAAGATTTAAGGTCTCCAGTAAAAGTGAGTGAATTTGCTTTGCAGTGGTAACCTAATGGAAACTAGAATAATGTAATACTAAAATGAAAGGAGCCGGGCTGCTTGAACTACTTCTCACCTTGCATTTTATCTTTGCTTGAAGTGCAGTTTTGAACTCCTAGGCAGTGTATTTTGAACTTCTACTATTTATATTGGCCAAATCAGCAAGGACTGTATGGCTTTATTCCTGCATTTTAAACCATCCTCTTCTGAACATGGGAGCATGGTGCCATGGTTTTTAACTCTTGTCTGCTAACCAAAAAGTTGGCAGTTCAAATTCATCACCCTCTCCACAGGAGAAAGGTAACACAGTTTGCTTCCACAGATTTATAGCTTTGGAAACCCTGTGGAGCAGGTTTGCTCTGCTCAGTCAAGTTTGAGTCAGAATTGACTACTTCATTAAACTGTGAATCATTAAGCCTTATTTGAAAATTCTTTGCAGGTGACTTTTTAACCACATTTATAAATTCACAGTAAAAACTGAGATGAAACAAGGGGTTGGTTGTTGGACCTGAAGTTCTTCATGTTTGTATACCTCCTGGTATACAATAATGCATTTGAATCTTTTTCATGTAAGGGGTTAGATTTTTATGTGCCAACTTGGCATCGCTTTAAAAAATTCTTTTTTGTAAATTCACATATGCTATAGAGATACAAGGAATGATTGATTCCAATTGCTTAAAGGTTTGTATTAATGCTCAATTTTTACTCCCCCTTGTCTTGAATTTCCATCTCTAATTGATGTTTGTTGATAATACAAATACTTCCTATTGGTATTTTAGTCTTAATAAGACATTCTTTGACTTTTCCTTCAGAGCTCTTACATTTAGAGTGATTGTAAATATGTATTTTTTTTTATTATTTTGGATGGCTATCAGGAGTGGCATCCACTTCCTAAACAACATGCCTCTGGAAACTCTCTGACTTTGATAAATGTCGATAGCTATAAAAAGGCTTCAGGCCTTCTTTCTGTTCACAGGGTTGCTGTGAGTCGTACCCAACTGCACAGCAATCAACAGCAACATCAAACCTAAAAAAAGAAAAAAGAGAGAGAACTCTTTAAGGATTATTAGAGCAATACTGTTTTTCTTTAAATAGGACAAGTTTTTTTTTTTTATACATGCTTAGAGGAAGTAATATTATTTAAAGAAACTTGGAGACCTAAAAGTAAAGATTGGTTATTTTTTATGCTGTGAACCTTGTGATGAAGTCTTGGGATATTATGTGAATTGGCGAATACACTATGTGATAATTGCCTTAAAATGGCAAAATAAACTTGTATAACACTTAGTTGTTAAGACAATAGCCTCTTGTACAGAGCCCCAAATAAATTAATCACCCACTGAAGTGTTTCCACTTCCACTTATTTTATGTATATATTTCAGACAAATCAAAAATTACTTAGAAAATGAAATGTTTATTAAACTCTTCCAATAAACATGAGTAAGAAATGGAAACTTTTATAAACATTATCATGGCAATATACATTTTTATATATGCTAGTTATCATATTGAAATTGTGTGTAAACTGGATGTAGTTAACTCCCTATAGAAATATACTTGGTTTCTGTAATATTTTACTGTATATAATCTAAAATCACATAGTTATATAATTTCTTCAATTTTTTTATCATTTATATCCATCTAGATAAATAAAATTTGTTATAATGTTTTTAAGAGGTTTTGTGAGATTTATGTATCGTAAAGTCTATATACGCCATTCAGTGATACATTTCAATGTTTTGTCATATATTTATATTTGTATACAACAGTGTGCAATTGATGTTTCTTAGTTTATTTATACAGTTCTGCAACCACCACTATAATTTGCATTGCTATGAAAAAGAAACATTTTACCCATAAGTATTTTTTTCTCTAAAGCCTTTAGATTTAATCAGACCTTCACATCACTAAAAATAATTTCAACAGTTTGCAGGTATTATGACTTAAAAATTATATAAAATTTCATAATTGGACAAATATTGAATTTATGTCTTTATTGATTGGCATAGGGAGCTTTGTGGTCTAGTGAACAAGGTATTGAACTGCCTATCCAAAGACATGCAGTTAGAATCCACCATTGGAAAAAGATAGGCAGTCTCCTATGTAGTTTGTTGTTGTATACTGCAGAATTGGAACCAACCGGTAGCTAACCCTCTGGAAGATTTTCAGAGGCAATTAATTGCACAGGAGGAGACTGCCCGTCTCTCTCCTGTGTAACAGCTGGTGCTTGTAAGCCATGTGCCTTCAGGATTGCAATGCAGCTTCTTGCCACTAGGCCACTGCCTCTGAAAATCCTCAGGAGCGTCAACTATGAGTAGGTTCAGTCCTGAGGGCACTGAGAATTGAAACAATTGTTTGACATAAGTAATGGCAGTCATAAGTCTACTTTGATGTCTTACTCTGAGCTATTTCTCTATTGCAGACACTCTAAAGATCTTACAAACTTTTGTTCTCTTTTATTTTTTCCTGATATAATAATAGGTTTTGAATTGTCAAAAAAAGTGACTTAGGAATCTTTTAGCTCTAGTCTCTTGAATCTATTATGTGGTTTCTTTCTACTCCTTGGAAATAACTTCTTAAAGCTCAGTAGAACTCTCCTAGACTTCCAAGACAGATTCTTATTGTCTTTTTCATGGACTTAGTCATGTGATAATTAGGGATATTAGCAAACTCTAATAGCTGAAATGTCTGACAGATAGATTGCTACTTTGCTGAACCACTTTCCTCGTGCCTTCTACACTGATTTTTGGCACAGGCTTTTCTTTAAATTGTGATGGGCCTTTTGTCTTTCCTGAATCTCTTTCCTCCTTTAACTTTACTGTCTTGGCTGTTCATTGGCACCTCTGTGATTGTTCATTGACACTTGCTCCTTGTTTTTTTGACGTAGTTATGTCCCACAGACCAAGTTATTGAGTGAAAATAAATATTACCCCAAAATGGTTGGTGATCACATCACCTTACCCCCTTCACCTGTCCTGTTTGCATATTGCCAGGTCCCTTCTGAGATCACCTGCTGCCCTCATTCCTTCCTCTCTGTGTTGCTTCAGAAGAGCCCATGATGCTCTCTTCTGGCTGGCTGGCTTTCCAGAGTCATTCCAGCATGGCTCGTCTCATCCTCATTGTGTTTTCAAGCTCAGTCAGATCCAGTCAGAACTCCCAGACACCAGGGCAGGGAGCCTTCTGTGGTGGGGTGTTGGGAGGACCTCTTGCCATAGTCTTGGGATGGGGATAGTTGTGTCATACTTTCCTTTTGAACCTCTGCCAGCCCCTTGCTGAGCATCCTTTGACTTTTTCGGGGTGATCCTGCCTTGTCCATCTCCATGTCCTCAAGAGAATTTATAATCCAGATTATGGCCAAGCCCAGTTTCCTCCCTTGACATTAAACCAGCACCTGCAGCTGGCCACTCATCCCATCCCACCCAAGGCTCTTTCTGGCCATGGCCTACCTTGTCCCTGTAATCGCTCTAGTTGAGTTGGATACCAGGGTCTCACTTCTGCCCCAGCCCCATGGGTACTGTACTTTCAGGTTGTAAACTGCTGCTCCTGGCCTTGACCAGCTGTGTCTTGAACTTAGGACATCCCACCCCTGCCAGCCCCACTCCTGCCTTCCCCCTCCCTCTCCCTAGATTTACTTTATAAAGCATGTCAATACATCTGTCCCCAAGCTCCGTCTCCCTTCCCATCTGTGGAAGTACTAGGCACTATGTATTTCCTTTCTGCATTTACATGAGGTCTACCCCTCAGGTCCCTGACAAGACCTGAGCATTCATTAAGACCAGACATACATTGTTAATGTGAAACATTATAGATTTTTTATTATCATTAATGCAAAATATTTGATAAAACAGTCTTTAAATGAGAAGTAGATGTATTAGGTTTTCAAGGTTATCTGTTTTCATTCTACAAAGAATTTAAGACCACCTTTCATTACCATATTGTTAAGCTTAAAGAACCAGAAAGAAACAAAAAGATAGAGTAGCTCAGAAAAAATTTATTAATTCATCTTTTCTTAAAAGATGCCTAGAAATAGAGTAAATGATCACTGTTTCCCTCTCTCTCTCTCTCTTGTTAGAACCTACCCATACTTGACCTTCCAGTGAGTTTTCAGAGGCAGTAAATTGCACAGGAGGAGATTGTGCATCCCTAAAAAGAATTGCTTCTCACAGCTGTATATTTTTGATGTTGGTAGTTGCCATAGAGTGGGCTACAACTCACAGATACCCTGTGAAAAACAAATCTGAACTTTGTCCTATCCTGTGCCATCCTCAAATGATATATAACTTCTTATAATTTTAAAGTTGCACCACCAACCTGAATACATGCAGTTCAAATTCACCACCTTCTCTATGGAAAAAAGATGGGCAATCTCCTCCCATGCAATCTGTAGTCTCTGAAAACCCACTGGAGGGTCAGTGATTAGTCACTTCCAACTTAACAATACGTAACAGCAACATATAATTTGAGAGCTAAAAGAAATGAAATGGAGAGACACTGTCTTTGGGTTAGCAGTGCAACTCCCCAACATGAGCTAAATAGAATTTTTAAAATACTGTTTTGCCTCTGAGTATCGATTTGCCTTTCCAAGGCAGGTTGCTTAAGCTGGCTGGTGAATTGCTGTGGTTTTATTGACAATCAAAATGCTCATTAGAAGTATACATGACAACATTTTTGTTTTCATATTTTTTATTGTGATTTTAGCGAAAGTTTACAGAGCAAATTGATTTTCCACTCAAACATTCATAAACATTATTTAAACAATTTTTTAAACTCTTGTTTTAAGTGAAGGTTTATAAAATAAATAGCCTTTCATGTGCATTTTGTTCTAAAAATTCATCTCAATACCCACAGTGTAATCACACTTTCCCTGGGTCCTTTTTGTAATTCTGATTCCTGTTAATCTCTCCAGTCCCTTTCTGTGTCTTTCCTTTCTTTGTTGGGATTGTGCTGATCACTCTCTTCCTGCCTTTCTCTTCAACCATCTTAATCTGTGTCTGTTATCTGTGTATTAGTTTTTAGTCCCCTCACCCACCCTCCCCATTCTTGGTAAGTGATTCTTTTTTAGTATAAACATTTCTTTAGTGTCTGAAAATAAACACAGTATTTGTCTCTTTGTGATGGACTCATTTGACTCAGTAGAACATCCTTTAGATGCCTCATGTTATCAAATGCTTTATTGTTTTCCAATGTTTCATTGTAGTCCACTGTGTGAATGTACCATAGTGTCTTTATTTGTCCGTTAGCTGGCAGTTTGAATTTATTGGATTGTTGTCTATCTCATCGCTATTGTAAATAATGATTCCGTAAACATGGGAGTACTTATATCTGTTTCTGTTGCAGCTCTTATATCTTTGCATTATATACCTAGTAGAACAAAGGTAATATTTATATCTAATTTCTGAAGGAAGCCCTAAATTATTTTCCATTGTAATTGTACTATTTTACATTCCCACAAGCAGTGAGCGAGTATGCAAGTCTCTACACAGTCTCACCAGCATTTCTTGTTTGCTGACTTAATTGAACTTTGTTGTTGTTATTGGGGTCAGATGTTATCTCAATGCTATTTTAATTTGCATATCTCTGATAGCTAATGGTCTTGGTCATTTCTTCATGTGTTTTAATTTTTCCACATTGGTCCCTGATCCATTTTGAATTAGTTTTTGATATGGTGTGAGGTATGGCTCTTTTTTGAATATTCAACAGATAAATACACAGTTTTAAGAATGGCAAAACCTTAAAAAAAAAAAAAAAGAATGGCAAAACCTTATCTCCCTTTGAACATATTACCAGAAGAGCAGACCTGGGAGATGGGACAACATGGTTGGTAAAATAGAGCTTCTGTGAAAAATAATACCCTTAAGATGATTTACACAGTGGTTATAGCAATGAGCTTAAACATCGCTTCAGTTGTAAGCATGGCCTGTGACTGCACATTGTTTCCTCCTCTTGTACACTGGTCACTTCGAGGCGGAACCAGATTGCTCACACCTCTCTAAATTCTGTAATCATACAGAAATGATGTTAATTAGAGAACAGAGTTCAGGTCTTTTGTTTATAGGGTCACTATGAGTCACATTCAACTTGACCACTGTTAAGTGAGACTGTTGTTGTTAAGTGCCGTCAAGTCGCAGGCGACTCATAGCGACCATATGAATGAGAGTCCTCAACACTTGGGTGTCTCTCATCCTCTCTCCAGGTTCATAGGATTTCCGGAGGCAAGCTATTACAGAAGTGGATGCCACTCCTCCTTCCAAGCTTGTTTTAATCGGGGAGCTCCACCCACTCTCTGTCTGCATTGGGTAACCAGGCATTAACGCATTTGACACACATCAGTGTCACAGTGTTCAGCCTCACAGCAACCACAATTACCACTGTACGGCAACTTGTACACCAGGGCTATACGACCTAGAGGAATGTTTGAACAAAAATAATGAAAGACTGGCCCTAGGGCCACGGGGTCTCACCAACCCGGCATGCCCAAATGCTGGCAAAGTCCTTCCACCAGACCCCCAGTTCATCTGGCATGTCCGCTCTGCCGACCCTCATGTGCCGACCCAAAGAACACCAAAATTGCCCTTGAGCCCTCAAGTGAGACTAGAGTTGTTTTATTTGGAGGCACATTCTTCTACTTTGTACATCACTCTTCGTCAGTTTACTATACTGAGGTAATCTGGGTTTGCTGTGATACTGAACATTGTGCCATTAGGTATCAGATACCATAATGGTCTCCCAAGTGGACAGTGTTTAGTGAAGCTCCCAGTTGTACAATAGGTTTGGATGCAGGAGTGACATCCACTTCCTAAACCACATGCCTAAGGAAACTATGAACTTGGAGAAATGATGATAGCTATGGGAAGGCATTAGGTCTTTTATTAATAGAGTCTCTATGAGTCGTACTCGATGGCAGTCAACAATAACAACCAGCAACAAACAGTGCTAGTCTTTGGCAATATTCTTTAAAATTATTTAAGCATTTTAAAGTCATCTGTTGTGTTTCAAAATATACATATATTTCAAAACCATTACCATAACCTAAAATATTTTCTCCCTCAAATTTTTTTTAATGCATGTTGTTATTTTCTTTCATTGAGTTGACTTATAGCTGACTCTCCAGTGGGTTTTCAGAGACAGTTGCTCAGAAGGAGATTGCCCATTCTTTTCCCACAGAGTAGCTGGTGGATTTGAACCTTGTATTTTTGGGATTGCACTGTATGTTCTTACCACTATGCTACTAAAGATCCCGTTAATGCACATTGTTGTTGTTGTGTACTGTAGAGTCTGAACCAACCCATAACTAACTGACCCTCTGGCAGGTTTTCAGAGGCAGTTATTTGCATGGGACGAGATTGCCATCCTTCTCTTGTGGAGCAGCTGGTGGATTTGATCCACCTAGTTTCGGGATTGTAGCACTGCTTCTTGCCACTAGGTCACCAGAGCTCCTTTAATGTAATCTTTATAAATATTGGCCATAGTATTTTTTACTTTGCCAAGTCATGATTGTGATGTTTTAAGGTAAACGGTTGCATTTCCACTTCTTCAGATAAAATGATAATCTAAGTTTCCTTATAGGACTTTTACTTATTCTGTATCTAAACATTGGTAAAAATCAAAATGGCCACAGACTTATTAGCATCACAGATGTATCCATAATATTAGTATTCTCTTAAGTACATTCTCAATTCTCAATAGCAGCCTTAAAAATGAAGTCGTATTTCTGAAAACATAAGGTAGCAACAACCCAGGTAAATTTCGTTAACTGTCATTGCTGTGGGTGGTAGATTTTTTTAAAAGCATGAAAGACTCCAATAAATCTAAATAAATCTTAGTAAAATCTCAAGCTTATTTCTAGGTCTCTAATTATAAAGCCTGATTTCCTTCAGTCTCACTTGAATCACCTGAAAATAATGATAAGCATCTGTTTTCTATTATAATGGATTATAAAGTGTTTAAGTGTTTAATTTGTTTAAGTAGCATTTTGAAATCAGTATTTCCTTAGTTTCTCATATTCATGTTGTGAGTGAAAACCTCATTCTGCCATCTTGTATCAGATCTACATATACAAATTACTTCTGCCTTACATAGGAAAAAACCATCTGACAGATATACAGGTTAATTTGCTTTTCAAAATTGCAGCACACTATTCTGTGATTTCTTTTGTGCGTTTGGGTTATTTTCAAGAAAAAGAATTTGCCAAGCAGCATCTGAGGGCCACTGGCCTCTTGTTTCCTTTCCTAAATAAACTTAAACAGAAACCTGTCAGCCTAAGAATAAAATATTTCTTTATAAATTCTCACCTGCAAATTATTGATAATGGAAGAAGCACCTTTTCAATCCTTACATTCCCCCCCTTCTCCTCAACACAGTCTTTAGATTGTAGATAAACTTCTCAGCTCAGTAATTAACTGAGCTCAGTCATTGCAGCCCGTATCATGTGATTTAATTTTTTTTCCAGTGGAATACATTATTAGAGCACTTACACAGCCAGTCTAGCTGCAGCAGCCCAGGCGGCAACAGCAGTGCCATTTTTCACAAAGAAAATGTTGAACAGGAGCCAAATGTTTGGTGGCAGTCTGTTGCTAGGAAATCAAGGTCCTGAGGCGATTAATGACAAAGCAAGCAATAACAAGAAGGCAGAATTACAGATTTAAAAGAGAAAAAAGTGGTTGGTGTTATAATTACCCAAAGAAATCCGCACTCATTAAATTGGCTGTTTTTATGATTGACTTTAATTGGAGGTTAGCTCAGATATTTAGCTCCTTTCCCACCCCTTTAAACACACACAGGCACATAATCTGTAGCACTGCAGACTTGTTTTTCTAAGCATTGAGAGGAGCTTGCCCTGTAATTTGATCCCCACTGACAGATGCATTTTGTATGCTGCCATTTTGAATTAACCTATTGTAGAACAATTTTCTTCAGCCCTGTTGAATAAAACATCCAGTTTGATTACCTCCGATGGATTTGATAGAGTAAAAGAATGTACTCCTCATTGAAGTAAATTGTTTGCATGGACTCCACTGATTTCAAACTCTGCCAATAAGCACAATCATTCGCAATAAATTTTCAAAGATATTTGTAGGGAAAACATAATGAGAGGTACCCTTTTAGAGTTTAATATTTGGGCACCTGCCTCAAAATAGTATCATTCTTATGAGATAGTGTGATGATTTTTTTTCCCTCCTAGTCAGATTGTCTCGAGTTTAAAAAAAAAATTCACATCTACATCTAGGGTGTAGATATTTTTAAAAGTACTTCTTCTATTTTTTTTAATTCTAAAATGGCTTTCCTTTCTGTCAACTGTATTTAACTGCATCGTGTTGAAAAAAATTAATATATAAAATGTCAAAATGATTTAAAATATGATTCTTTTACTGCAATTTGTTGCATTTTTTGGTTAAAATATTTCTACAGTTTGATAGATGCTGAGGTTATAATAGTGTCTAGTAATATTATTACTACTAGAAGAGATTTGGTCAGCCTTTCATATGCAATACCAGAGAAAGCATTCTCGTTTATTTACCTTTCAGAAGCCTAATAATAAAGTTACATGATACCATTACTCTCCAGATTTCTAATCAAACCTTGGAACAAAAGAGTGAAGCACATTCTCTCTGACAATACACACTGCTAATCAGATGCCAATGCCAAGCTGTCTGCTTTTTTAAATACTTAGTTTCCTGGAGGCAGGAAGACAGCTGCTATAAGTATGATGAAATTTGGTAGTTCAATCTATATTTGCTACCCTTGGGCTACCAAGATATTGTTAATTTGGACCACCCCAATTGGTACACTTGAGGAAGTTTTTTAAAATGTTTGTAATTAAAATGATAAAACATCATTATTACATTGCAGACCTTCTGTAAGTTTTACATTTGGCAGATACCTACTGAGATAACCCCAGCATGTAATTTACAATGATGTAATGGTTATAATTGCATTTTGGAATAAAAAGGAACTATAGGAGGCAAACGCCTGCAGTAGAAGAGTTTTGAAATCTGCTTTTATTTCATTTAAATCTGCTTCTATTCCTAAATTGTCAACTTATACTTGACTATTGAAGTCATAAGTCTTAAGAAGATATCATTTTAATGTTTAGAAAAGGAAAAGTTACCAGTGCAGATAGAACCACCTTAGGGGAAACTCTTTTAAGTACTTGGGTGATGCCAAGGCAGTAGATTTTTTAGGTTAGACTTACGTAGGTAACCACCTCCCCAGATGACATGATTCTAAAATTATATGTAAAATCTGTGCAGACTTAATACATTATATAAATATAAATTACAGTATAAAATTTCACCTCTGTGGCATTCTTCCCCAAAACCTTATCATCCCAGTATAAGAAAAACATCAGACAGGTTTAAACTGAGCAACATCCTACAAGTTAATCTAAGTTGGATCCCAGACAAAAAAAGAACTTGAGTGTAAAAACTGGGCAAATCATATTTATAATATTTACATATTTACTTAAAATGAAAATTATTTTCAAATAAATATATTTTAAAGTAAGGCAAAGCATGTACAAATCTATCACACATCTTAAGAAGTAGAATATTACCAGTATCTGGAAAATCTACATATACTCATAATTAGATACCTATTTCTACTCCATCACTGCCTCTGAAAACCCAGCCATGAGTCAGTTTCCATACATAACAAAACAGCTCTTCTCCCTAGATAACTGTCCTGAGTTTTATTATTTTCATTTTCCAGCTTTTCTTTATTGCATTTCCATGTGTGTATCCCTAATCACTCATTCTATCACATCTTTTAACTTCTTATGTATTGTGCCTTTCTTTGTCTCCTTTGGTTCATTCTAGATAATTTCTTCATATCTGTCTTCATTTTTAAAAAGTTTGTCTTCAGTGATGTCTAATAATCTGTTTTACTTGCTCAATAAGTTTAATATTAGTTTATTTTTCTAAGATTCTGTTTGTGTCTCTTGAATCTTTTTTTGTTTCCTCATTTTAAGAGACTCATATTTGCAATTCTCTTTCTTTACGGGATTAAGTTTATTTTCTCTCTTTCACCTAATCTGATACTTTAAAAATTTCCAATTCTCACATTGATGACTTGCTGTTCTTACTTGGACTATTTTACTTTCTTGCGTGTTCACTCATATTCCTTATTTTTAGTCATTTTTTGTGACTGAAATGAAGATATGTTTGCAAAGAGGACTAGCATTTGAATTTAAGGATTTACCTTTGAATCCTCGAAAAGATACCTGGGGACATTACTAACCTGGGAATCCAGCCAAGTACATTTTGGATCTCTTAAGTTTTCTGGGTTGAATTGTAGTTATCAGAACCATCACGTTGACTAAGACTCAGTGACCTTATGAACACTGGATTTATCTGTGCCTGCCCTGTTCTGTACCTTTTTCGTCTTCTCTGATACGCTTATGTCAGTCTAACTCCTTGAGGGTCATCTTTTCCTTTGCTGAGTCTTCACCTTTCCAAACATGACTAGCCCCTCTTAGCAACATGTCCAAAACATGTGAGATGAAGCTTCACCATCCTTGCCTCCAAGGAACACCTTGGTTGCACTTTCTCCAAGACATATTTGTCCTTTTGGCAGTGTTATCCAATACCACAACTGAAAGGCAATGATTCTTCTTCTTCTTCTGTCATCCTTAGTCATTGCCCATCTTTCAAATACATGGCAAATAGTTGAAAAGACCAAGGCTTGAATCAGTTGCATGTTAATCTTTATTTTTTTATTATTAATTTTAATGAAAGTTTACAGAGACATTGGATTTCCATTCATTCACTGTTACACTTTTCTGTTCATTTACTGTTGCACTTTTCTCCCTACCCATCCATTCCCTCAGTTTACTCTTCTTTTTGAAAAGTAAAAGAAAGTCTTTCATTGTTATGCAATCCCTCCTCTAATCCTATTTTGTTGAGTGTTTAAATTAGGAAAGGGTGTTGGATTTTGTCAAAGGCCTTTTCTGCATCAATTGATAGGATCATGTGTTTCTTATTCTTTGCTTTGTTTATGTGATGAATGACATTGTGTTTCTTATGTTGACCCATCCTTGCATACCTTTTATGAATCCCATTTGGTCATGAATAATCTGAATAAGAGATGAAATGGACAACATCACAACAGAGCCAACTAAAGTAGAAAGGCTAACATTGGAATATTATGAAAAACTATACCCAAAGAAATACGAAAACCTAGAAAAAAATGGACAAACACTTAGAAATTCACAGCCTACCTAAACTGACACAAACCAAAATTGAACACCTGAATAGACACATTACAGAAGAAGAAATTGAAAAGGTAATAAAACAACTTCCAACCAAAGAAAGTCCTGAACCAGATGGTTTTACAAGTGAATTTTCTCAAACATTCAGAGATGAACTGTCACCAACTCTACATAATCTACCTCAGAACACAGAAAGAGTTGGAATTCTCCCAGACTCATTCTAGGAAGTAAACATATCCTTGATACCAAAAACAGGAAAGGACACCACCAAAATAGAAAACTATAGGCCAATATCTCTTATGCACATAGATGCAAAAATCCTGAATAAAATCTTGGCCAAT
Source organism: Elephantulus edwardii (assembly GCF_000299155.1). NCBI lineage: Eukaryota > Metazoa > Chordata > Mammalia > Macroscelidea > Macroscelididae > Elephantulus > Elephantulus edwardii. The sequence continues at coordinate 8,431,601 of NW_006399808.1, read as the reverse complement.
AAAATCCAACGATACATCAGAAAAATAATTCAGCATGTTAATCTTTCAACTGACACCAGTGTTCCTTAACACATTAGAGAGTTCCTTTACCCCACATTTACCCAATGCATCACACCTTTTGATTTCTTGAATGCTGATACCGAGGCTATTGATTGTGGATCCAAGTAAGATGAAATCATTAGCAATCTTGATCTGTCTACCATGATATTGCCTACTTGACCCAATGGTGAGGACTTTTGTGTTCCTGATATTGAGATATAATCCATACTGAAGACCTTTGAGCTTTTGTTGGAAGCATTTGATGTCCTCTTCTCTTTTCACAAACAAGGTTGTATCATTTGCATATTGCAGGTTGTTGTGGAGTCTTCTTCTGATCTTGAGTTTTAATATATTGTTATTGTTTGCTAATGGGTCAGAACCAACTCATCACTGACCTCTAGAGTGTTTTAGAGGCTGTAAATCACATAGAAGCAGATTGCCCATCATTCTCCTGCAGAGCAGCTGGTGGGTTAGAACCATGTTACTTTGGATTGAAAGCACAACTTCTTTCCTACTTGGGCCCTATTTGTTGTGTGAAAATAAGTTGGAATCGATTCATAGCTGACCCTCATTGAGTTTTCACAGGCTTCTATTTTATTTTATTTTTTCCCCCTAAATTGCACAGGAGGAGATTATTCATCTTTCTTCCGAGGAGCAACTGTTGGATTTGAAACACGTGCCTTAGGATTGGCAGTGCAGCTTCTTACAAGACTAGTAGGACTCCCAAATTATCAAGGAATGTATTGTTACCTTCACTCAGCACCAAGTTTGCAGCAAGGAAATATGTCCTTTTTTGCGGCATAGGCATTAATTCTACTTTACTGTTAGTCTAAACATGTAGAACCACATGGTTTAAAAGTCAAGAGAAGTTTAAAAAAAAGTCCAGAAAAGTATGTGTCGTAACTGTATCCTTTCAATAAGCCTATTCAACCTGTATACTGATCAAATAATCCAAGAAAATAACACCGTATAAAAAGGAGCAGGATATAAAAAGCTGAGGAAAACTCATTAACAGCCTGTGATAGGCTGATGGTACCACCATGCTTGTAGAAAATAAAGTGACTTGAAGCAGTTACTGATGAAACTTAAAGATTATATCCTTCAATATAAATTATACGTCAACAGAAAGAAAACAAAAGTCCCCATAACTGAACTAATAAACCACATTTCCATGCATTAGAATAGGTGAAAGGAGATACAGCATCACTGCTAGAATATAGAGTATTGGGGCTGAAAATGCATTATTTTATTCTACTCACATGGGCGTACCAGAAAAGTAATACATATCTTGAGAGAATTCATGTGAAGGCAAAGAAAATGGATAAAGCAAATGGAGTAATGAAGTTAGTAATAGGTGACTATGGATAAAGGATGTAAGAGTATTCCCTAAGCCACTATTACTTTTGAAACTTTTGTATGTTGAAATGTTTTCCAAATGAAACTTTAGAAAAATTGTGCTTTTATTACAGAGAGAACTTGGAGAAAAGAACATCATATAGTGAGTTGATAGGGAACAGTGAAAAAAATGCCTACCCAGTATCCTAAGTGAATAGATACAGAGAAGAAATCTCTCATAAGAAGTTTGTGTTAATTATCTAAAGTTTTATTATGGGTGGTCTTGTGCATCTTGTGGGACTCAGTGGGTGGAGAGAGAAAGAGAGAGAGAGAGAGAGACACTCTTAAGACAACTTCCACTCATAGCACCCTCATTTATGTGAGTGCAGTGGTGCCTTGTCCTATATTATCCTCCCATCATCAGCATGTTCCATATTAGCTTACAGCTCCAGTGCTAATTCATCTCATTGAAAGTCACCTTGTCTTTGCCGGAGATCCAAGATGGCAGCGGAGGTAGAGACAACGTGGTGTGCTGCGGGAGGAGTGGACCACTTGGAGGAGGGCCACTATGGCCTTCTACAGACCTCTGTTTATTGATAATTGAACAGTTAAACAGTTGATGACTGGTCTTCAGTGAAGATCGAGGCTCAACAACAAGAATTCAAGGATTCCCAAGGAGGAATGGGTTTGCTCCCTTTCCTATAGGTAACCTTAACACTGAGTTTTACTCCAGACCTGATCCTAAACCCAGTGCCAGTGACAAAAAGGAAATAGAACTGACAGCTAAGGAAGCAAAGGAGGATGGAGCCTCTGGGTTCAACCAGCCATCCCCACTGGACCCACCTGGGAAAACACTTTGCAGTCCAGAGGGGAGCAAATGACAGGAAAATATCTTCCAACAGAACAAGAAGGCAAGCAGCTTTAACCCAAAACCACCAGTAAGGTGATAAAGTGTCCTCCCTTTCCCCCTTCACATCAACGCTCCTGTTCAGCATGAAGAAGCCAGAGAGTCTGCATCCATTTCCCAAATCAATAAGACAGTTGGTTTAATTGACATTGGAAAATGCTTACCATTCCCCTGTAGCATTTGGTCCCCACTGGGTCCTTTTCATTTCCTTCACCTGCTCCCCCCACCAACCAATTTCTGCAGCTCTGCAACTGCATCCCTGCCCATCCTCACCCTTCTGCCCCCAACCCTCACCTCCTTGTACCCCCATTATGTTTTTCCCAATTAAAAAAAAAGAAAAAAGTTTTATTATGTTGACTTAGATCATGAAATTAAACTAGCTAGAATCCAGTTGAAGTTCACATGATAGCAGTTAAATATGTTTAACTTATAGCACAACAAACTATCTCAATTCTAGAAATTAAAATGAAATTTTCTGTACTTCTAATTGGCCTTTTAATTAATTATGAATATATCCCCCCCCCACTTGAAAAGGTACTTAGAATTTACTGCAGCTACATGCAATTAGTCAAGTGGCTTCATGACTGTAATTAATTATGGAAATAATTATACTAAAATTGAGTTGGGACCATCTGTAGTAGGAATAGGGAGGAAAGATATTAAATATGTATCTATCAATTCTTACAATCAAATTGGATGTAATATGAATGGGTTTTAGCCAACAAAGAGTTCTTGTGAATGGAAGTAAGGAAGAAGAGGAGGAAATATTCAAATATAGAAAAACTTCATGGCATCCCATAATCAGTGATTATATAAATAGAGGACAAAATGTTGTGCTAGTCCTAATCTGAAATCTAGAGATTGAAGACAATGGTTTCACAAGTACAGTTAAAAAATAAATCTCAGAAGCATTCACATTTTTAACAAATGGCAGGTAGTGTTTTAGATATGAAGAATATAGTTGTGAATAAGGAGACTATGCTATAATAACTTAAATTCACTGCTGTGGAGTGAGTTCTTAAAAATAGCGATCCATCAACTTTCCAGGGCTGTAAATCATAAGAGGAGGAGACTGCCCATCTGTCTCCCAAGGTGCCACAGGTGCATCCAGACCACCAGATATGTGCAGCATTTGGGTTCACAGTGAAACTTACTACAAACTATGTTCCTAGAGCTCTATATGTTGGATTTTTCTCTTGCTGTTGTGTACTGAAGTTCAGAGAGACACATTGCTGACCCTCCAGTGAGTTTTCAGAGGCATATAATTGCATGGGAGGAGACATCCCATCCTTCTTTCATGGTATTCAAAGTATGCACCATAGGGTTGGCAGTGCAGCTCCTTAAAAGTAAGCCAACAGAGCTTCCTGTGGTGTAATAGATAGGAGTTCATTAATACAGTTAATTGTATTAACAGTTACAGAAGTCTGTTGTTCGATCCTCAGCCTCATTTCTGTCAAGAGGTCCAATATTTTGAAATTACAATTACATCTTTCCATAACTGCAAAACCACTGAGAGACAGAAAGGCTAGTCAAGTGGACACATAACTTAGTTCTCACAACCAGCATTACACTGGTCTTGCACCATAGTGCCAGGGATGCAATGCTAGTGGAAAAATAAATGGTTTAAGGGGATTTCTTTATTAGTGTCATAAATATGAAATAAAGGATAATGATATCGCCTATAAATGAGGAGTAAGTGATATATTTGTAATAATTTAACCATCTTTTGCCCAGATATTGTGCCATCCTTAAACAGCCCTTTCTTTTCTATTATATGTAATTTCTTAGGGTGTGAAACATATAGATAGAAATTTTAGAAAAGATCACCTTTACTGAAGACTAAACATTTGTACATTTGACTACTCTGGAGCCATTTTGACTCCCTGATTTCTCCCTATACAGTGCATTCCTGAAGTTCTTTCATGAAGAGCAAGCTTTTACTCTATGAGGTGCCTGAGCACATAGATCATATGTATGTTTTGCTTTGAAAATCCTTTGACTTTATTCAGGCAAAGGCTACGCATTAGCTAGCACCTTGGTAGAATTACTGTGCGCTAATAACACCATTATCAAAGTGGATCATCCATAAATGTTTATATTGTAAATATTGCACCCAAAATGTCATAATTCATTTTATTAAGAAATGTACATACACACCAGATTTTAGAGTACTCCTCCATGATGAAAGTCTGCTTCCACTGTGTTTATGTTTGGAAACATTCAGTAGCCAATCTTGAATTTCAAAAATTAATTGAATACTTAAAGCACTCTAGTTAGTTCTAATGCTAACCAGAGTGCTTTTCTAAACTGCTCGGAATGGACTGAAGATTCTGCTGAGGGCTGTAGATACTTATCTGCCTAATTGAGCCATCATTTGTTGACATGAGCAAAGCCATGTGACTTGCTTTAATGCATTTCTCGGTAACAGCAGGAGGCTAGAATGTAGTTCATCCAAGAGTAACACAAACAGCAATGTTATTAAACATGTGAAAATAGCTTTGGTTATGGAATGGTTTTAACAAAAGAAGAATAGAGATATGAAGGCACGAAATAATGTTATAGAATATATAGAAAATTCTTTTACTTTCAAGGTGATTTTAAATGGCAATATCTTAATCATGTAAGCCAATCAGCCATTCTGTAGCTATCTACTGATATTCTTAATTGTTAGATATGTTAAAAGAATTCTTCATTCAACTAAAGTGATTTATATAATGATAGATGAACATGGTAAAATTTGAAATTGGTACCATCTCATGGAGAGCGTTAGCAGTCACATGCTATTGAAAGATACAGAGCAGTGTAGGGAAGTAATGTCAAACTTGAGCTGGATGCATTTATCTGTCCTAGAGTGACTTCAGACAGCTCTGGTGGTGTAGTGTATAAGGAATTGTGCTTATAACAAAAATGGCACCTCATCAGATTCAGCGTCTTGTGGGTTTAATGGTTCAAATCTACCAGAGGCTCTAGGAGCAAAAGATTGGCAGTCTCCTCCCATGTAATTCACTCTCTCTAAACAAACCTTCTGGAGAGTTAGCTCTGAGTTAGTTCTAGCTCAGTGGCAATTAGTTGTTGAAACAAAGAGTATATGAAATTGGAGGGTAGAAAAAGCAATTATAGGGAGATTAGTTTGGAAGCTGTTTCCTTAGTCTTGCTATTGGCAAGTGAGATTAAGAACCTCAGAAAACACTGGATTAATACAAGGGCCTTTGGAAAGAAATATTTTTCTATGATAAAGTGAGACAGAGTTTATCTGCCTGGTGGCTTGAGAAAATGATGACTCTATCAATAAATCTGAAGGGAAGAAATGATTGCGTACGTGATTATTTTGGTTCGTGTTGTAAATAGAATGCTAGTGACATCTTCATAAGAAATCTGAAAGGAATTCTATGAGTTGGGATGTGAGTTAGAACTAAATGGATAGATTTGGATGTTAGCTATAATTGTGGGCTTGATAAAGCCTGTAGACTATTGAGATGACCTAGAGGAAGAATATAGCAAGAAATGCCATTTTGAAGAATGTTGCCAAATTATATAGGAATAAATGATCCCAGAAGAAGTGATAGGAAGCATGGATCTGAGCCATTAGATTACAGCATTACAATTAGATTATAATATTTTAGATTACAACATTGATGGCAATCTTTTTTTTTAAATCACTAACAAAAAAGTGTTGGGGAATTATTTGATTCATTCTGCCATGAAATAAATGCAGAAATTGAGACTAAACCTTTAGAACTTTTTAGTAGTTTACATTGTCCCACCCTGATCAGGACCATGAGCAGTGAATTTATCTTTAAATAAATAATAAACAACTTCAAATATTGGCACACACTTCTGGTTAATTACTTGTGGGATGTTCTGTGTTGTGCGTGGAAGCACCGCTTCCTGCCCATGCCAGACCATAGGGCTGAGGAGAGCGTGTCTTTCCCCCCATGGTGTTTGAGAAACACTAAACAGAAAGAAAGCAGTGGTGGTTGTTGTTTAGTGCCACCAAGTTGAATACAACTTTTAGTGACCTTATGAACAACAATGGTTCACCATTTCCTCTCCAGTGCCTTCCTTACCATCCTCAACACACTTGAATCCATTGCCACTGTCACTATATTGGCCTGTCTTGTTGAAGATCTTCCTCTCTTTTTACTGACCCTCCGTCCTTCGAAGCATGATGTCCTTTTCCAAGAATTAGCCTTTTCTGACAATATGACCAAACTTTATGAGGTGAAGCGTCACTGTCTTTTTCACTATAAAACATTCCAGTGGCACTTTCTCCAACATACCTGTTTGTTCTTTTGACAGTCTTTGGGATATTCAGTACTTTTCTCCAACAACACACTCAATGGCATCAATTCTTCATTCATCCTTATTCATTGTCTAACTCTCAGATGTATAGCAGGCTTGAGTCATGCACAACTTAGTCTTTAATCGTCATTGCAATTTGAGACTTTGGCAAGATCCCTGATAGCAGACTTTCCCACATCTGTTTATCATCTGACTGCTGGTACGAAAAGTGTTAATTTTGGATCCAAGTAAAATGAAATAATTGGTAATTTCAGTCTTTTCTCCATTTATCATGATGTTGTCTGTTGGTCCAATAGGACACTCTGGTGGCTTAATGGTAAGGAATTGTCCTGCCAACACAAAAGTACACGGTTTAAATTCACCACCTGCATTCACAGGAGAAAGATGAGCAATCTCCTCTCATGATTTCCTGCCTCTGAAAACCCATGGAGTGTCAGCCATGGGTTTATGACTCAATGGTCTACAAGAACATTTGACCAATCGTGAGTGCTTTGGTTTTCATTCTGGTGGCTTAGTAGTAAGGAACTCAATTGCAAACCAAAAGGGACAGGGTATGAACTCACCAGCTGCTCTGCACAGAGGAAAATGGGAAATCTTCTCTTATACTATCTGTGGCCTCTGAAAACCACTAGAGAATGAGGTATGAGTTGGTTCCATCTGCAAAGTACCAAAAAACAAAGCTGGCAGTAGAAACGAAAAGAAGTTGGCAAGGTGACATTCTTTTTTCCTACACTGAATGAGAGAGAAGGCCTAAAGACACGAATGATTTAAGTTTGCATATATTCTCATGAAAATATGATCGAAGATATTAAAGTTACAATGACAGAATCATTGATGATGGAATGGGATAAAAATCATATATATATATACATATGTGTGTGTGTGTGTGTATGAAAAGACATTTATATTCATTTAATATTTTCTGTTTGCTTACTTGTTTGCTTGCAAAAGCGCCAATTTCTGTATCATTTTATATAGTCACTATAATGATCAAGTTCATACTTGCCCCTATTTTATCAGTCCAAGTCAGCAAAGTTTTCTATTCCTTTGTTGACACTCTGCTTTACCAAACATGCTGTCCTCCTCTCAGAATTGATGTCTCTAATGACTTGTCGAAAGCATGCATATTAGACAGTGTCCCGTTGAGAGCCACAAGGTTTTCCTAGGCTAAATTTTGGAAACAGGTTGCAGACCTTACTTCGTAGTCTTTCTTAGTTTGGAAGTTCTGTTCTGTGAAACCTAATCACCATGAGTGACCTTTTTGGTATTAGAAATACTGGAGACAAAGCTTCCAGCTTGAGAGCAATAGACATGCCATGATAAAATGATAAATTGACAGATGAATTCTAGTTTATTTATTAGAAACCATGTAATGTAGTCCTCACAGGAGTTCAGGGAGTTAAGAAGATGGCATTCAAAAGTGGAGTGCCTCACAATGGAATACTACGCTGCATTGAAAAACAAGTAACTCATGCAATATTATTCAAAATGGGTGACCCTCAAGGACATTATGCTGAGTAAAGTATCTCAATCACAAAAGTACAAATACTGCATGGTACCACTGTTGTAAAGCAGGCCTGACCTCAGGGTTTGGGGAAGACTGAGAATAATGGATTCAATAATGTAAAAGGGATATGTGATAAGGTATTTTTGTCATGACAGGAGTCCAGAGTGAAGGCTACATAGTGGAGTGGAGCTTGGGAGAGGGATTGTAAAACAATAAAAGAATCTGTCTTTTACTTTTCCAAGAGAGTAGTGTACTGGGTGGAAGGTTGGGAGGGGAGTAAAGTGCAACAGTGAATGAATGGAAATCGAAAGTCTCTGTAAATTTTCATTGAAATTAATAATAAATTTGAAAAAAAACACCCATTGAGTCCCTCAAGCTTTCCTCAGTGGCAATATCATATACAGTGAGGTCTATCTGAGGCGCAATTATTGGTAATTAAAACCTTTTCCCAATCCCAGTGATGACTTAAAAGAAAGTTGAATGTGTCATCAACAAGCAAATGGAAATATTTTGATACTGTATATTATAACTTCTACCATGTGTCAAAATAAAAAAATGTCCTTGATTAAGTGATGGAATTTAATTTCCCACATTACTGAAAAATATTTAATAACATTGCATACATCAAAGAAATTTTATAAAAGGCAAATAGGGTAAGTTCCAACAGATCTGTACCTAGAAAAATAGTGGTGGAAATGTTGAAAGACAAAGGAAATATTTAAAGAAGTTAGCAATAAAAGCAATTTATCAGTTGTCATATGCAAAAATCTGCTACTGTCATGTTGATTCTTACTCTAGTGATCTATTCAGACAGAATAAAAGCAGTCCATTTCGAAGACTGTAAAATACATTTAAGTGCTTAACAACAATAAAATTAATCAAGAATATTATGTTCAACAAAAATATCTCAACGAGAACATATATTTCCTAGGTAAACAGTTTTTGCTAGCATGACTGTCTTACAAGAAATTAATTTCTTCACACTGAAAATGTGACAACAGACATAAGTGAAACCTACATAGAAAATAGAGTGCAAGTAAAAATGATTTTGTAATAAGATTAGTATGATCATATATTTCTTCTTTTCTTAACTGACTTTAAGATTAAGTGAATAAAATGTTACAGTTGTATACTGATAGCATATCTAATGCATCTCTCATGCAAGCAAAATATTGCTGAAGATATTTTAAAAAATGGCTAAAAGCTAATTTAGAGAACTGAGTTTAGAAAAGGTCGTGGCACCAGGGATATCATTGCTTTTTTCAAATGGATCCTTACTAAGAGCAGAAAATACCAGAAGCATGTCTATTTGTGCTTTATTGGCGATGCAAAGGCATTTGACTGTGTGGATCGTAACAAATTATGGCTAGCAATGAGAAGAATGGGAATCCCTGAACACTTAATTGTGCTCATGTGAAACCTATACCTAACCCAAAAGGCTGTAGTGTGGACAGAGCAAGCAAACACTACATAGTTTAAAATTAAGATGGGGGTGCACCAGGCTTATATCTTCACTTCATACCTAATCAATCTCTCTGCCAAACAAATTATTCAAGAAGCTGGACTCAATGAAAAATGTGGCATCAGAATCAGAGGAAGACTCATCAACAACCTGTAGATGGCACAGTCTTGCTGATAATGAAGAGAACTTGAAGTACTTGCTGCAGAATATCAAGGACTAGCCTTCAATATTAATTACATCTCACCATAAAGAAAACAAAAATTCTGAAGGAAATGGCAAAAAATAAGGCTCCAGGAATAGATGGTATGCCAATTGACATATTTCAGCTAACAGATGCTGCCCTGGACGTGCTCACCAAGTAGTGCCAAGAAATCTGGAGAACAACCACTTGGCCAACTGACTGGAAGAGGTCTATATTTGTTCCTGTCCCAAAGAAAGGTGACCCAACAGAGTGTGGAAACTGTAGAACAATCTCACTGATTTTACATGCAAGCAAGATTCTCCTGAAGATTATCCAAAAACGACTGAAGTATCACATCAGCAGAGAATTGCCAGAAGTCCAGGCTGGGTTTAGAAGGGGTCGTGTTACTAGGGATATTGTAGCTGATGTTAGATGGATCTTAGCTGAAAGCAGGGAATACCAGAGGAATGTCTATCTGTGTTTC
>NW_006399808.1:8412429-8413744 GCF_000299155.1 Elephantulus edwardii | reverse complement strand
CCTTGCTATTGTGAACAAAGCTGCAATAAACATGGGTGTGCATATATCTGCTTGGATGTCAGCTATGGTCTCTTCAGGGTGTATTCCCAGTAGTGGAATTGCTGGGTCAAATGGTATCTCTATTTGCCACTTTTTGAGAAAGCGCCGTACTGCTTTCCACAGGGGTTGCACCATTTTACACTCCCACCAACAGTGAATTTTAACACTTCTATTTGAAAGAAAGAAAAGAATCTTCTTCTAATCACTTATTTCCCAATTAATAAGAAAATAATGTAGGCTTTACTAATTATTTACTAATAAGTTGATATGTGGGTCTTTTTGTTTAAAAATAAATGACCAAATACAAAGTAAAGACATTATTTTATTATAGGTATTAACACTTAATATTTAGATCATTGTATCAGAACGAATTGGCAGATACAGAAGAATTTAATGACATAACATATGAACAAGAGCCTATGGTGATGAAGGAAGAAGTTCAAGCTGCTTTGAAGGAAATAGCAAAAAATAAGTCTCCAGGAATAGAAGGTATACCAATTGAAGTATTTCAGCTAACAGATGGTGCCCTGGATGTGCTCACCAAGTTGTCCCAAGAAATCTGGAGAACAACCACTTGGCCAACTGACTGGAGGAGATCTATATTTGTTCCTGTCCCAAAGAAAGGTGACCCAACAGAGTGTGGAAACTATAGAACAATCTCACTGATTTCACATGCAAGCAAGATTCTCCTGAAGATTATCCAAAAACGACTGAAGTATCACATCAGCAGAGAATTGCCAGAAGTCCAGACTGGGTTTAGAAGGGGTCATGGTACTAGGGATATTGTTGCTGATGTTAGATGGATCTTAGCTGGAAGCAGAGAATACCAGAGGAATGTCTATCTGTGTTTCATTGATTATCCAAAGGCATTTGACTGTGTGGATCATAAACTGTGGCTGACTCTGAGAAGAATGGGAATCCCAAAACATTTAATCGTGTTAATGTGAAACCTATACTTGGACCAAGAGGCAGTTGTCAGAACCGAGCACGGTAACACTGCATGGCTCAGAATCGGGAAGGGTGTATGCCAGGGATGTGTGCTATGTCCATACCTTTTCAAACTGTATGCAGAGCAGATTATCCGGGAGGCTGGGCTCTATGAGGAGAATTGTGGCATCAGTATTGGTGGAAGATCTATTAACAATCTGCGTTACGCAGATGACACAACCCTGCTTGCTGAAACTGAGGAGGACGTCATGCATTTGCTGCAGAGGATCCAGGACTGCAGCCTTCAGTATGGATTGAGGCTCAATGTCAAGAAGACAAAGATTCTCAC
>NW_006399808.1:8406017-8412329 GCF_000299155.1 Elephantulus edwardii | reverse complement strand
CTGAGGAGGACCTGAAGCACTTGCTGCAGAGGGTTAAGGACTGCAGCCTCCAATATGGATTGAGGCTCAATGTCAAGAAGACAAAGATTCTCACCGCTGGGCCAATTGGCAGCATCCAGATGGATGGTGAAGAGACTGAGATTGTTCACAGCTTCAGTTTGCTTGGCTTCACATCAACACTCTCGGCACCAGCAGCCAGGAAATTAGAAGACGTATTGCCATGGGAAAATCTGCTGTTAGGGACCTCTCCAAAGTACTGACGAGCAATGGTGTCTCTCTGGAGACTAAGGTGCGTTTGATACAGGCCATGGTCTTCACAATCACTTGTTATGCATCAGAGAATTGGACATTGGCCAAAGAGGGTAGAAGGACAATTGATGCCTTTGACCTGTGGTGCTGGAGAAGAGTATTGAGAATACCATGGACTGCTAGGAAAACAAACAGATTCATCCTGGAAAGGGTTCAACCGGGTGGCTCCCTGGAGGCAAGGATTCTGAGGCTCCGTCTAACACACTTTGTTGTGAGGAGAGACCGGTCCTTGGAGAAGGACATCATGCTTGGGAGGGTTGAGGGACAGCACAGGAGGGGAAGGCGCTGTATGAGGTGGATTGATTCAGTGACTGGGATAATCGGGATGGGAGTGTCAGAGACAGTGTGATTGGCACAGGACAGAGCAGAGTTTAGGGCTGTTGTACATAGGGTCACTATGAGTCTCAAGTGACTCGACAGCACATAACAACAACAAATTGACAAAATATTCAATTTTCTTATTTACTCATTTTTTTACATTGAAGCTTTTGGATGGGGTTTTGTTCTGTTTGGATTATTTAATAATTTTTTTTACTTTTTAAATTTTTCTGGATGGTGATTTATTTATATTCTTATGGGTTCATTTTAGCCAGACAGATGACTGATGTCAAATGAGATGCACAAGGTGATTATTTTTAAATATATATTCTTAGTGCTTATCTCTTTTGTCATTTCCAAAACCTACTGGCTGTTCGAAAATATTCACACAGAGGTCTTGATGCTGTAAGTCCTGTTTTTCTCCTACCCCCACCTTTGTGTCTAACACATCTCTGAGTATTCCACCAGTGTCTGCTCAGATCTTCTTGTCAAACCATACAAATCATCCTGGACTGTTCATTTTCCTTCAGGAAATCCCCATCTATGAAATATATCTGCAGTCTATTTACTCTGCTTATTTCAGCAGCTGTCATTCATTTATAAACCAACAGTATTTTTCTCTGGGCCTACTGCAGTGGCTTCCTGTTCTTCGTATTTCTACTTTTTAACTCTTTTAAACTTCTTTTCTGCAGAATAGCCATGCTCTTGTTTTTAGTTAGATGCCACAGAGTCAAGTATGACTCTGTCACTGTATGAACAATAGATATGAACTAAGTTCACGAGAGCCACAGTATGATCTTGAGTCTATCCCTCCTGAATTTGAAAATCATCTAAAGTACAAGTTTGAAGCACTGATCACACAGACTAGTCATGGTGTTGTTGTGTATTGTCAAGTCTCCTGCCACCCATACTGGCTGTATGTACAGCAGCTCTGAAATCTGCTCTGTCCTGAGCCGGTTTCACTGACTCCAACACACCGACCCCCATTGCCCTAGTTACTCTTTCAATCCATCTCATCCAGGGTCTTCCTCTCCTGTGCTTTCCTCTCACCATTCCAAGCATGATGTCCGTCAAGAACCAGTCCCTCCTGGCCACATGGCCAAAGTATGTGAGACTGAACTTCAAAATCTGAATTCCAACAAGAAACTTTATTTTACCCTCTCCAAGAGGAGAGAGTTTTCTTGACTGTCCATGGTATGCTCAATACTTTTCTCCAGCACCATAGCTCAAAGCCATAGTGATCTTTTAAAAATGCGTATAAAATAAGACACTTTGGTATTTAAATCCTTACCTGGCTTCAACTTCCTGAAGTCCAAAATCCTGCCATTGTCTATTGTTGTTGTTCTTATTCTGTTGAGACAGAATCCATCCATACCTGAACCTATAAAGGATTTCCAGAGGCAGTAAATTGCACACGAAGAGATTACCCATCCTTTTGCAGAACAATGTTTATTTGAACCCCACATCTTTGGACTGGCAGTGCAGGCCTTGTCTGATGTGAGGAGCTCTCTTGCTATGGCATAGTATGAGTGTTGCTCTGCTTTCCAAAACGTCAAACTAGTGGTCTGAATCCACCAGCAAAAAAAAGACTGCTTTCTCCAGTTAAGATTTACAACTTCAGAAACCTGATAGAGAGTTGCTGTGGGTTAGAATGGACTCAAGGACAGCGAGTTTGCATGTAGGGGGTGGCTTTCTACTAACTCTGAGATATCCTCTTGGTAGGCCTCCCTCTTGTGTTTTTTTTACTTTTTAAACTTCACATTATTTTCCTTCTCAATTCCTTCACTGTCATTTCTTGTTCTGGAATTCACTTGGCACACTTTTTCTTATGGCTTACATTTAAACCCTTCAGCTTTCTTCAGGAAAACAGTTTTGTTTTAATACTTTATTTACTTCTGTCTGTTGAGAATATACACAGCATAACCTAAGCTAGTTAACAATTTCTACACATCTAATTCAGTGACATTGATTAAATTCTTTAAATTGTGTAGGCATTCTGACCCTTCTTTTCCTAATTTCTTTATCCGCTAATTAACTTCTGGACCACAGCCTTCAATATGGATTGAGGCTCAATGTCAAGAAGACAAAGATTCTCACTACTGGACCAATTAGCAGCATCAGTATGGATGGTGAAGAGATTGAGATTGTTTACAGCTTTAGGTTGCTTGACTCCACAGTCAACAGTCTTGGCACCAGCAGCTAGGAAATGAAAAGACATATTGCAATGGGAATGTCTGCTGTTAGCTACCTCTCCAAAGTACTGTAGAGCAATGGTGTCACTCTAGAGACTAAGGTATACCTGATAGCGGCCATGGTCTTTGCAATCACTTGTTATGCATCAGAGAGCTGATCAATGACTAGGGATAATAAAAGGAGAATTGATATCTTTGAGCTTTGGTGTTGAAGAAGAGTATTGAATATACCATGGATTGCTAAGAAAATGAACAGGTTCATCTGAGATATGGTTAAACCAGGCTACTCCTTGGAGGCAAGAATTTTGAAGCTTACTCTGATATACTTTAGACATGTTGTGAGGAGGGACCAGTCCTTGGAGAAAGACGTCATACTTGGGAGGGTGAAGGGACAGCACAGGAGACGAAGACCCTCTATATGAGGTGTACTGATTCAGTGACTGGGGTAATCAGGGTAGGTGTGTTGGAGACAATGAGATTGGCACAGGACAGAGCAGGGTTTAGTGCTGTTGTACATAGGGTCACTGTGAGTTGCAGGCCACTCAATGGCACATAACAACAATAATTGACTTCATTTGTTTCCCTTAAGTTTCCTGTCTCATATTTCATTTTACTGTTGTCAGTTTGATCCCATAAGATAGTAATTTTAAAAGTGCAGTATTTCATAATGAAGACGAATATTTCAACATAGACATTCTTAATGGCGGGAGATCTTTGTGGCCACCTAGCTGAAGTAGCCTCTCTTGCTCTTTTAGGCATTATTCTTAATTGTAGCCTCAAGTTCCCTAACCTCCTCAAGTGAAGTATCATGCATATGTCCTTTACTATAGTTATCTCACTCTACAGTCATTTTGTCTAATCCATCCTAGTGTGCCAAGTGCGTACAGCAGAATGGTAAGCTCTTTACCTGTCTTACCAACACTTTACCTCTATCAGCTGCCCTTAGACCTAAAATGTCTTTGTGAAATCACATATATTCTCAAGTGCTGAGCATATTGTAAATACACTATTAGATATAAATTGCTTTATGGTCAATTTATCTTTTCTTTGTTGTTTTCATATTGGTCACATTTTCTCCTTTATATTTTTTGGATTCCCCAATAACTTTTATTAGTCTTAAATTTTATGTGGACATGTTGTTGATCAGATCACTGTTCTTCCTTCGCTTAATTATCTATCTTCTAGTTGCAAGTTCTGCCCTTCAGTAACGTGATCATCATTTTAAAACGTTTAGACCTTGCTGATAATACCTATTTCTTCATATTGAATTAGACTGCCTAATGAGGTATCTAAATGGATTTGTTGCTAGCAATACATATCCTTAACCAAAATTGCATTCCAAAACAGAGGTCAGTATTTTTGTAAATGTGTTAAACAGTAATCCTTTATTAAATGTCATATATAAAATGGTGAGCAGTTTGTATGTGCTAAAAGTTGAGAAACTTATTACTCTAGGTTTTAACAAGATGACTTCAAGAAAGTTTATCAGAAAGGATTATGGACAGAACAGATTTATAGCAACTGTCTGATATATGACCAGAATCTTCATGTCAACTAAACCAGCCTTGCCCTAGGCTTTCTAGAGCATAATGCCCTTAGCAAGGAGTTTTCAACAGCTTTCTCAGGAAGCAATATTTTTCTTCAGTAAAAGGGTCAGTATGCTGTTTTTCTTTTTCTTTCTCCTGTCTTATCTTTTGAGTTCAGGAAGTACTTTAAATTTACAGGCAGCTTTGAAGACATGAAGCAAGTTCAGCCCCAGAAGTATTTCCTGTTATGGCATTAATCTAATTCCATGAAAGTAGAACTGATTTTTCATCTGTAAAGTAGATAAAGTGCCTAGAGCAGCCGACCATTATTCTGGGTTATCATGATAAAGAGGCTTAGTTTTGACACCAAAGAGTTTATCAGTCTAACCAGTGGAAGATTTCATCCTTTTTGTTGAAAGATATATTAATGGATTATAATCTGTCTTGGCTTCTAAAAGAAAGCTTTCTTTTTATATTGAGAATATGTACTTAAAACAGCAAGAATGGCTTTTATGTTTTTAAAAGTTTGTAATTTATAATAAATCAAGCAAACATCTTAACGTCATTGCATAAAATGAATTCTGTTAAATCATTGTCTGTTTTAATGCTTAAAATATTTTCCCAATTTGAAATGATCACATTTAAATCACATAAAGAAAATTGACCTAATTTCAACATATCTCTCACAGACTTTCTCAGTGTGGTGACAGTGGTACAATTGAGTCAGAACCATAGAATCAACTCATAGTTGATTCAGATTTTCAGAGACTGCTAATCGCATGGGAGGAGATTGCTAATCCTTCTCCCTTGGAGGAGCTTGTGAATCAAAGATGCCTTTGAGTGCAACTTCTTAACTGCAAGGCACCACAGAAGGATTTATGTTTTATTTATGTAGTTAACATTATTAGACCGTATAAACATTACTAGGTGCTGTGGTGGCTTGGTGCTTAACGTGCTCACCTGCTGGCCAAAGCAGGCAGTTTGAATCCATGAGCTATTTGGGAGAAATATATTGCAGTCTGTGGTCTTCTGCACAGATTTACAGCCTTGGATGTCAATGGTCAGTCCTACTCTTCCCTGTAGGGTTATCCAAATCTATTTGACAGCAGTGGATTTTTCTTTTATAAGCTTTCCAACAACTTGAATATGAAAATTGGTATTTTTTAATGTTGTTGCTGTGGGCTGTTGAGTAAGACCAACTCAAAGATGACCCTACCATGAGTTTTCAAAGGCTGTAGTGTATGAGGAGTTGTCCATTTTTTCTGATGGAGCAGCTAGTGGATTTGAATTATGTCCCTTTAATTTGCACTGTTAATTTATTGATTTACTTATAATTTATTGATTTATATTGTTAATATGCTCAAATACTCTATAATGCAAATAGTACCCATACATCTTTTCCCCAATTCTGTTTTCCTGTTTCCCACCATTTTAACATTTTGATTGATTTTACAGGCTTGGTATAGGTTGTAATTTGAAAACTGATTCCACAATTAAAATGTTTACAGTAATTTTTGAACAATAATTTAAATAAGTGCTCATTGTTGTTTTTGTTGTTATGTGACATCGAGTTGCCTGTGTAGTATGTGCTAAGTACATTACATAGTGTTCTAAGTTCTTAAATTCTGATACTCCATTTTAACATTCATAAACTGAGATTCAGAGAGATTAAAGAATTTGCTCAAGATCACCCAACTTACATATAGTAGATCTGTGATGAGAACTCAAGCCATCCAATGCCAGAACCCATATTTATATACTTTATACCGTGAATTTTGGTCAAATTATAGATTTTGAGCACATTCAATTCCATGGCACTGAAGAATTACATACCAGAGATTCCTGGAAAGAAACAATTCTTTCCCAAATTTATTATTATTATTAAATTTTATTAGTTTTAATGAACATTTACAGGGATTTTGGGTTTTCATTCCTTCATTGCTGCACCATTCTCTCTACCCTCCTCC
>NW_006399808.1:8395945-8403957 GCF_000299155.1 Elephantulus edwardii | reverse complement strand
CATCAGGATGGATGGCGAAGAGATTGAGATTGTTCACAGCTTCAGTTTGCTCGGCTCCACGGTCAACACTCTTGGCACCAGCAGCCAGGAAATTAAAAAACATATTGCGATGGGAAAGTCTGCTGTTAGGGACCTCTCTAAAGCACTCAAGAGCAACGGTGTCTCTCTGGAGACTAAGGTGCATCTGAGAGAGGCTATGGTCTTTGCAATCACTTGTTATGCATCAGGGAGTTGGACAATGACTAGGGAGGACAGAACAAGAATTGATGCCTTTGAGCTGTGGTGCTGGAGAAGAGTAGTGAATGTACCATGGACAGCCAAGAAAATAAACAGATTCATCTTGGAGAGGATTAAACCAACCAACTCCTTGGAGGCAATGATTGTGAGGCTTCGTCTGACATACTTTGGGCCTGTTGCAAGGAGGGACAGGTCCTTGGAGAGGGACGGCGCAAGAGGGGAAGACCCTCTATGAGATGGATTGATTCAGTGACTGGGGTAATTGGGATGGGTGTGTCAGAGGCAGTGCTATTAGCACAGGATAGAGCAGGGTTTAGGACTGTTGTACATAGGGTCTCTATGAGTCGCAAATAACTGGATGGCACATAAGAACAACAACAGCAATCTAGATCATCTTCATCTCCAAGACTGAAAGTGAAAAACCTGTCCTAATTTAAAACATACAAGCAAGATTCTGCTGAAGAGTATCTAAAAAGAACTGAAACAGCACATCAACAGAGAATTGCCTAAAGTGCAGGTTGAGTTTAGAAAAGGCCATGGGTCTAATGTCAGATGGATCTTGGCTTAAAGCAGAGAATACCAGAGGAATGTCTTATCTGTGTTTCATTCACTATGCAAAGACATTTGACTGTGTGGATCACAACAAACTGTGGTTAACTCTGAGAAAAATGCAAATACCAGAACACTTGATTGTACTTATGCGGAACATATACTTGGACCAGGAGGCATCAAAACAGAGCAAGGAAACACTGCATGGTTCAATATTGGAGAGGGTGTACATCAAGGATGAGTCCTATCTCCATATCTTTTCAATCTATATGCAAAACATTATCCAGGAGGCTGGGCTTGATGAGGAGAAATGTGGCATCAGGATTGGAGGTAGACTCATCAACAGTCTGTGTTATGCAAATGACACAACTCTGCTTGCTGAAACTGAGGAGGACTTGAAGTGCTTGCTGCAGAAGTTCAAGGACTGCAGCCTTCAATATGGATTGAAGCTCAACATCAAGAAAACGAAGATTCTCACCACTGGGCCGATTGGCAGCACCATGTTGGATATGAAGAGATTTAGATTTTCAACAGCTTCAGATTGCTTGGCTCTACAATCAACACTCTTGAAAACAAAAAAAAATTAAAAGACAAATTGCATTGTGAAAATCTGCTGTCAGAGACCTCTCCAAAGTACTAAAGAGCAACAATGTCAGTCTAGAGACTTAATTGCACCCGACACAGGCCATAGTCTTAGCAGTTACTTGCTATTCATCAGAAAGCTGGACGATGATAGAAGGAGAATTGATGCCTTTCAGCTGTGGTACTGAAGAAGAGTATTGAATATGCCATGGATTGCTAGAACAAAAAAGTTCATTCTTGAAAGGGTGAAGCCAGGCTGTTCCTTGGAGGCAAGGATTCTGAAGCTTCCTCTAACATACTTTGGACATGTTGCAAGAGGAGACCAGTCCTTGGAGAGAGACAACATATTTGGGAGGGTGGAGGGACATCACAGGAGAGGGAGCCCCTCAATGAGATGGATTGATTCAGTGATGGGTAATGGGGGTAGTTGTATAAGAGACAGTAAGATTGGAATAGGATAGAGCAGCATTTAGGCCTCTAAACATAAGGTCACTCTGATTTGCAGGCAACTTGAAAGCCCATAACAACATATGAAAGTTAGATTTAGGAAATTGTGATGCTTCCTATCCAGAGCCTTATTGTGTATGAACATCTATTCTTAAAATGTAATGGAACTGTATTGTTCTTTTCTATTTTAGAATGACTGTGAAGTTAATATCAAAGTAGATGTTAAATATATTGATTTAGCCACCATTCATTGAATATGTTACTGGACATATACTATTAATCATTGCAGTGGGCACAAAGATAAAGAAGACATTGGTACTTTATTGAGCTACCAACTGTCTAGAAAGAAAAAGTCTTTTCTAATAGAGAGTAATTCTATGACAAAATGACTGTAAACTGACCTGACAGTAATAAAGGACTACCTTTCCTTTGTGTTTCTAATAGTCTCTTCAACTAAGCATTCAATGGTGACAAATTAATTACAATTTTGTCACTTTAATATAATCTTAGTTTTCTAAAACCTAGACCTTACCCCTACTTTCTAAAAACACATATAAATACAGAGTCAAAACAGAAGGATTAATAAACACAAGAAACCAAGCTCAGCATCATTAGCTGTCAGTGAAATGTAAATCAAGTCCATAATGAGCTACTGTAAGTGTTGGTGATAATGTGGAGAAATTGGGATTTCTGTGCGTTGTTGATTGAAAAGTAAAAATGGCCTAACTGCTTTGGAAAGTAATTTCTCAGTTATTAAAAAAACTAAACATTGATGTAGCATATGATTCACCCCCATGCAAAAAGTATTTTTACAGAAAAATGTTATTCATAATTGTGATATATTGTTACTAACCTACATATTTATCAACTTTTGAATGGATAGATAAAATGTGTTCTGCCCAATTCAGGTTCATACAACAGCATGGAACAAATTTTGAAAACATGCTAAATGAAATAAGCATGTTACAAAAAGTCACATATGCTTCTATTTGTATGAATAGTCCTTAAGAATCTTGTCCATAGGTATAGGAAATAAGTCTGATGAGTGCCTAGGTCCAGGAGTGTTGTAGAGAAATGAAAAGTTACTTATAATAGGCATGGGATTTCATTTGGTAGTTTAAGAAATGTTCTAAAATTGATTGTATGATTCTTTCCATGAATGTAGTAATAGACATTTAACTGTACACTTTGAATGAATGAACTGTATGGTCTACAAATTATATCTCAATAAAAATGTTGTTTACATTTGTACAATTTTAGGCTACTTAGATCACTTGGCACAATTAAGAACAAAGGGTCTAACGAGATTACTATTTAGGAATATATTTATTTGTAATATTTGTAAAAGGGGCAAGAATAATGTGGAGAAAACAAATCCTAACTTGTCTTGACTCCATAAAAGGGAACTATCCCCATCAATAACATTGCTGCACAGACTTCTGCAAATTACTAGGTCCAAATGTTCACTGCAAATTGACTCACATTTGTGGGCTTTATTAGGGAAATACGTTGGGGAGGGTGAAGCAAAAGATGTCACACAGTGAAAGTTCAGATTTAGTGAAAAGCAGTCCAAAGCTAGGTTAACAGAAAAGCCCAGTATCTTCATTAGTTTAGACATCTTAGTGAACAAGTCAAAGCCCAAGTTCAGCCCAGCAACACAAGTGCAAGAAACTTCTGTTTTCCTTAGTTGTCCATCAAGGTTTGTCTCATAGCCTTCATAAGTTCAGCTCTCCCTTCAATCATCCAGCAAGAAAAGCCTTTTTAGCACTGTCTCTAAGGCTCGATCAGGCAATGCCTTTCCCAAGTCTCTATCCACAGTTTGGCCTGCTATCCCTCTTCTGTTGGCTGTTGATGATGCTGAAGACACTGATCAACAGGTGAACTATGTGTCAGCAGTTGAGGCAGCTGGAAACATTCCTCCAGAGAGACTAAGGCAATGGATATAAAAGCCATTTGCAAAAGTCCTAACACCACAGTATTAATATCAGCAATTAGAAAGGGAGGGGCATGTGATTCTTCTAAGAAATGTATAATCTGAGAGAATTATTATTATTTCTTGTTTTCTGACACTTTGGTATTATTGCTAAGTACCATCAAATCGACTCCGACTCACAGCAACTGTATGTAAACGGATCAAAACACACAAGGTTGGACACCTGGGTAGTGTGAATTTATTCATTTCACTGTAGTCCCTACAAGATAGAGTATTTCATTTTTTCTGTTTTAATTTGGTGGGGCTTTATTTGGTCTATTATATAATCATTATACTCTATATACATATACTACAGACATCAATATATTTATATTTATACATTTGTTTATATATAAGCGCATATGTATCCCAAATCAAAACTGAATCACCCACCTTCTGTTGAGTCATTTAGTATGAAATTCATATGTTGGAAGCCAACAGAGGACAATTATATCCGTTTCTTTGTGTTTCATGTATGTATAATTAATTAACTCAGTGGCATTTGAACATTGTTTAACCAAACTATCCAACATCCCCAAATGAGCAGTAGCCAAAAGTTTATTTGTAATTTAGTTATTTGGAACTCAAAATGCTGTTTCCCACAAAAATGAACCCATACGCAAATAATTAATTACTTTTCTCAGAATCTTCCGTAAGCCTCTTAATAGCTAAACAAAATTAGAACACTAATTAGATAAGAAGCAAAAAGTATCGACAGTGAAAGAGAAGAAGGAGAATAATCTCTGCAGAGGATAGAAACATGACTGTGATTTTTAACTTTAAGTAGAGTAGCTTTGTCTTTTGTGTGTTAAACACTTATTTAGGAGTCAGATGGCTCCATTATTTCCTCTTTGATCCTCATCATATAATTGATTCCTTCTGATGAAAGAATAAATCTTTTAATTGTTTTCTACGCTTCCCTAGTAAAAGTGAAAAAATGCTTACTTTTTTAGTATGCTTTGAAATATTTATCAGTATATTCATATGGAAGTTACTATTTGCATTGAAAAGTGGAGATCACTTCAAATAATATATGGCAAGTTGTTCGAACCAAAGACAGTTTGGTCTTTTAAAGAACTTATTCTGTGGTAATTCAAAGGTGAGGACTTTGAATTCTTTTTCTTCACCATCCAGCAATGAGTTCAAGAATGATGGCCACTAATATATTTATTGATTTCCCACTAGAATTCGCAGTTCATTTTCTGTGATGGAATAATAACTATTATTTTGGAAGCCGGAATGCCATCTACTTCCTAAACAGCATGCCTTCAGAAACCCTATAAACTTTGGTAAATGTTGATAGTTGTAGAGGGGCTTCAGGCCTTTTGTTCATAAAGTTGCTATGAATTGTGCTCGACTCAAAGACAGTCAACAACAACGTTTTATAATAGTGGCATGTGCATGTAGAGTATTAAATACATGATTGAGAAGATGGCAATAAGAAAACATTAAGAATTAACATCTCAGTATATTTTTTTCATGTCATAATCATTTATTTATAAAACAAGTTATGACTGTTGTTGCTGTGTGCTGCTGAGTTGGAACCAACTCTTAGCTGATCCTTTAGCAGGATTTTAAAGGCAATAAATCCCATGAGAAGACATTGCCCAGCCTTCTCCTGAAGAGCAGCTGGTGAATTTGAACTGCATGTCTTTGAGATTGCAGTGTAACTTATTACCACTAGACTACCAGAGTTCCTTATTAATAGATGAATCATTATTTTTGTACATCAGCTTGCCATGTTGCCAGGAGGTGGCTTTACATCATCACTAAGTCATAGTGACCTTATCTATGTACAACAGAAAAACAGTTGTTCAGTCCTATGCTGTGCTTGAACTCATTGTTGATCCCACTGTGTCAGTCCATTGCTGGTTGTTGGTAGGTGTCGTCAGGTCAGTAGGACTCATAGGAGCCCTATGAATAACAGAACCTTGTCCTATTCTGTGGCATCTTTACAGTATCTCACACACTAGAGCCCATTGCTGGAGTCATTGTCAGTCCATCAGGTTGAGGGGTCCCTTTCCTTCATCAGTTTCAAGCATGACATCCCTCTCCAAGAAGTAGCCTTTCTTAGCAACTTGCTGAAAGTTTGTGAGATAAAGCTTCACCATCTTTGCCTCCACAGAGAATTTGTTCCTTACATTTGTTCCTCAGTCGATGGAATATTCAGCACTTTTCTCTAACACTAGAGTTCAAAGTCCTCAAATCTTCTTTCTTTCTTTTTTTCTCTCCTCTTCTCTTCTCTTCTCTTCTCTTCTCTTCTCTTCTCTTCTCTTCTCTTCTCTTCTCTTCTCTTCTCTTCTCTTCTTCTCTTCTCTTTTCTCTCACTACTCAGCAGCAAAGCAAGTGGTTGTAAAGACCATGGCCTAAATCAGGCACACCTTAGTCCTCCATTTAACATCATTGCTCCCCAACATCTCTTTGAGAGTTTTCCTTCTTTTCACTGACTTTCTACTCTGCCAAATATGATTGGTGTCTTTTCTCCATGAAGTGGCACCTCCTGATAGAATGCCCAAATGAATCCTCACCATTGTCACCTTTAATGAGCAATCTTGATAGACTTCCTCTAAAACAGCTTTGTTCTTCTGTCACTCCATGTCATATTTTTCACCAACACCATGATTCAGAGGTATCAGTCTTCATTATTCTTTGTCCAGTTTAGCATGCCGATTAGGAAATTGAAAATATCTTGGCTTGTCTTGGGTACACCTTATTCTTCAAAGTGGTATCTTTGCTCTTTAGAATTTAAAGAATTCATTTGCATCAGATTTGCCTAATTTCATCTAATTTCTATATTTTACTTTTTTAAGTTTTTTACATTTTAATGAACTTTTAGAGAGACTTTGGCTTTCCCTTCATTCATTGTTGCATACTTTTCTCTCACCTGGTACACTTTTCTCTTTGAAAAGTTAAAAAAAAAACCAACCCACAAAACTTTCATTGTTATATAATCCCCCCTCCCCATCCACTCCACTATTCAGCTTTGATTTTGGACTCTTGTCATGACAATAATACCTAATCATAGATTTCTCCTAACTTCTCTCCCTCATCTGTTTCAAAGCACTATACATTATTTATCCCCTCTTTTCTGTTTTTCCCTAATCCCCAGATCAGTCCATTTCTAAAACAGTGGCACTATGAAATACTTTTCTTTTTTGACTGAGATAGTTCAATCAGCATAATACCATACAAAATCATCCATTTTGCAAAATATTTCATGAGTTTCTTGTTTTTCGGTGCAAAATAGTATTCCATTGTGTGAATATACCACAGCTTCTCTAGCCATTCATTTTTTGGATGGGCACTTGGGTTGTTTCCAGCTCTTTGCTATTGTGAACAAAGACACAGTAAACATGGGTGTGCATACATCTGCTTGGATGGCAGTTCTGGTTTCTTTAGGGTTTGTTCCCAGTAGTGGAATTGCTGGGTCAAATGGTACTTCTCTTTTTGAAAAAGCACCATACAGCCTTCCATAGTGCTTGAACCATTTTACACTCTCACCAACAGTGAATAAGGGTTCCAGTTTCTCCACAACCATGCCAGCATGTCCTGTTTGCTGTACTGTTAATTTTTGCTATTCTTAACTGTGGTGAGATGATATCTCATAGTTCTTTTGATTTGCATCTCTCTTAGAGATAGGGATTTTGAACATTTCTTTATGTGTGTGTGTTTGCCATCTCAATGTCTTCTTTTGTGAAATGTCTGTGATTGTTTACTTTTATCTTGTTCTGGTGTTGAGTATTTTATAAATTCTAGATATAAGTCCCTTATCACACATGTCATTACCAAATAGTTTCTCCCAGTCTGTGGCTTCCCTTTTTACCCTATTGGAGAAGTTTTGGGATGTGCATAGGGATTTGGTTCTTAGAAATTTCTATTCATCTATTTTATCTTTTCCTGGTTGTGGATTTTTCAGGATGCTTGGAAGACAGTATATGTTGTGGATTTAGTCTTCTAGGGTTCTTCCAAGCTTTTTACTGGTGAAGTTTATAGTCCTTGGTTTTAGTCTTTGGTCCTTGATCCACTTTGAGTTGGTTTTTGTTTATAGAGTGAGTTGTGGATCTTGTTTGAGTTTTCTACAGATAGTTTTCCAATTTTGCCAACACCATTTATTAAAAAGGCTGTCATCAGCCAGTTTAGGGCCTGTGTCAGGAAAAGGAAGTCTTACTCATATACAGTGCCACCCAAGGGTAATAAAGGAGGTCAGAATTGCTTCCACTGTGGA
>NW_006399808.1:8380303-8394858 GCF_000299155.1 Elephantulus edwardii | reverse complement strand
TAAAAAAAATAAAATTTTTTTTAAAAAAAGGCTGTCATTTTCCCACTTAAATGATTTCATTTCCTTGTCAAAAATCAGTTGACCATTGGTAGATGGGCTTATTTCTGGATTCTCAAGTCTATTCCATTGATCTAAGTGTCTGTCATTGTACCAGTACCATCCTGTCTTAACCACCATGACAGCATATTAGGATTTTAAATCTGGGAGATAGATACTTCCTACCTTGTTTCTCTTTTCAAGGAGTGCTTTCCTTATTCAGCACCTCTTTTAACTCCAAATGAAATTGGAAATTGCCTTTTACATCTTGTTGAAGAATTGAATTGGTATTTGTATTGGGATTGGCATGAACTTGTAAATTGCCTTTGGTAGCATTGTCATTTTCACAATATTGAGTATATATGCAAACCTGAGCGCCAACATTGTTCTCACTGGAGTGTTTAAATTCATTCCCTTTGAGAACAGGAACTAGGCAAGGAAGTAAATAACAGTTATGTTAAAATTATGTCTATATTCAGATCATATGATAGTATACTTAGAAAACCCTAAAGATTCAGCACAGAAACTACTGGACATAGTTGACCAATTCAGCAAAGTGGCAGGATACAAGATCAGCTTATAAAAATCAACTGGATTTCTCTACAGTGACAAAGAGAATACAGTGCTGCAACTAAGAAAAACAATACCCTTCACAATAGCCAATTAACAAGATTAAATACTTGGGTGTAAATCTAACCAGAAACACAATGGATCTATTCAAAGAAAATTACAAAACATTTCTACAAGAAACAAAAAGAAACCTGGAGAAATGGAAGAATATTCCTTGCTCATGGATAGGAAGACTTAATATTTTATTTGTTAAAATAATTTTATCTTAGTGCTGTTTCTATGATTGTTAATTGTAGATCTATCTGAAGTGAAATCCTTGACAACTTCAATATTTTCTCCTTTTATCTTGATGGTGTTTGTTGTTCCAGCTATGAGGATGTTTATTTTCTGTATTTTGAGGTATAATCACATTGAAGGTTGCAGTCTTTGATTCTCCTCAATTAAGTGCTTCATGTCATCTGTGGGTTTTAAAAACAACTTTGTATCATCTACATATCATAATGTTAATGAGCTTCTTTCTCCAATCCTAATACCACCTTCTTCTACTGTTCAACCTTGTAGACTACTTGGTTCAGCATACAGAGTGAATAATTATGGTAAAAGGACACATTTTGACTTGTCTTGATCTTAAACTATACAGTATCCCCTGTTCTGCTGAAATCATTCTTTTGAACTAAGAAGTTTGAAGTGTACTAGAATTCTTACTTTAGCAATATTATCCATAGTTTGTTATGATCCACAGTGCTGAAAGGCTTTGCATTGTTAGTAACACACAAATAAATCTCTTTTTAATATGTTCTGCTTTTAGCCAAGATCCAGTATCAACTAATGATATCCCTTGTTCCATGGACTCTTCTAAGTCTAGTTTGATTTTTCTTTTGAAGTAATGTGCCAATTACTTTTGAATTATATTTTGCAAGATTTTCCTCATATGACATTAATGATGTTGTGGTGTAATGTCTTACTCTCTTGGATCAGCTTTCTTTAGGATGAGTATGAGCATAGATCTCTTCATGTTTGCTGACCACACACCTGTCTTCTATTTCTTAGCATAGGTGAATGGTCACATTCAGGACTGTATCTGTGTGTTGAAATATCTCTGTTGATATTTTGTCAACCCTGTTCCTTCAGTACTATATACATATGCAGTAAACAAAATGACTGAGCATCAACCTGTTCTTAATACAGTGATTGAGTGTATTCCTTCCATCTTGTATTGCCCATAGTATCCGTTACTTTTGCAACATGAGGCTTGCTTGTTTTGTGGTTGGGATTTCTCTTCCCCTGCAGTTCTTTGAGCTTGAGAAATACTTAGTGCTTTCTTCCCTTTTGGTTTTCTAACCCCCAGTCTTCTTACATTTCATTGTAATGCTTGCTTTGTCTTCTTGAGCCACCCGTTGAGATCTTTTGTTTGTTTTCTTCATTATTTCCTCTGTTTGCTTCAAATTCTTTACATTCTGGAACAAACTTTGGAGTCTCTTCTAACATTTGTTTTTGTTTTCTTTCCTCCCTGTCTTTTGAATGACCTTCTACTTTTTTTTTTTTTTGCTACCATCCCACACCTCATCTGGTCTTTGGTCATTAGTGTCCAGTGTGTCAAATTTATTCAGAAGATAGTCTCTAAATTCAGCTGGGATATACTCGAAGTCATGAGTTGGTTCTTTGGACTGAAAATTTTTCATCATTTTTCATTTTAATTTTAATATGAGCAATTGATGTTCTTTTTCCACAGTCATCACTTGGCTTTGACTCATCCTCTTGTACTTTTCCATGTCTCTCTACAGAAATGTTACTTTCTTTCCATCAGGTGAACTCCTTATGCATCATCAACATTTTTGGTGTTTGTTGTTTTTTTTTTTTAAAATTGTATTTGCAATGACATAGTCATTGGCCACACAAAATTTCCATATATAATCTCCAGCCTTGTTTCTATCACCAACTACATTATTTTACTTCTAATTTCCAATTACTAGATAATAATGCATTTTCATTGTGTGTGAGAACAGATTGAAACGGCTTCATTTTTTCATTTTCATTTTCCCTTCATTTTTTGGCTTTTGTGTTTTGGTACTTAAATTTGAATAACAATTATACTATCATGTGTTCCCTGTATGAATGAGTGTGAATAGTATCCTGCCACTGACAGCACCGTTACCTCTGAGCAGATCTTGACATGTTCTTATTGATGAGTGCTACTCCATTTCTCTTCAGTTTGTCTTTGCATTCTTAGTGGGCTTATGCTTTTCTCATTCAAAATGCCAATACCAGCCTATTTCAGCTCACTAGTGCCTAAACTATCAATATTTATGCATTCCATTTCTTTTTTTACACCTTCTAGTTTTCCTAGGTTCATACTTTGTATGTTCCATATTCTGTTTATTAATGGATACTCGCAGCTATTTTGAAGCATATCTCATCAGTAAAGGAAGGTCCTTTATTGGGTGAAAACCACTTTGTCCTCGTCATAGAGGTGGAAACTCCTTTGAGGCGGCAACTTTTTCCTAGTTGGGCTTTGAGAGCTTCCCACCCGAGGA
Organism: Elephantulus edwardii; assembly: GCF_000299155.1. NCBI lineage: Eukaryota > Metazoa > Chordata > Mammalia > Macroscelidea > Macroscelididae > Elephantulus > Elephantulus edwardii. Next base: position 8,391,718 of record NW_006399808.1, on the reverse strand, counting down.
GCTCACGTTTTAGTGTTACATCAGCCAATGCTCTGCTATTATTCACAAACTTTTCACTGGGCATTTAATTCAGAAGTAGAAGAGCAATCTTGCTCCTACTCTGTCTCACCCTGGAAGGCCCTCTGGAAACTGTCCACCATGGGTGACCCTGTGGTATAGTTTCTGTTGTCACATTCACATGCAAGCCACTGTGGTTTCAAACTGGAAGACAAGTGGTGGAATTCTCCATATGCACGTTTGCGTTTTACATTCTTGCTCAGTTCTGCTTTCCAGAAGAATTTTTTTATTGCAAAGGCTTTCTGTCAATATCAGCTTCCCATAACTTAATCTTGCATGGTTAGTAATTAACTTAATAATAAAAATGTAAACATTAATGCATATATAAATTATTTTACATTTATAACTTATGTATGTGCTTATCAATTATGATATAACTTTTATATAGTGCAGCTATGTAAAGAATAAAGTGTTGTTTAATACTCTTAAATTTTTTTACATGGTGGAGTGTCTTTCAATGAATGAAAGTCATTGAAATGTAGAATCAACTTGGAATGTCTATAATATCACGTTTTCGTGTGTTTACACCTCCTTGACAGAAAGAGTAAATTATTTCCTGAGAACCCAACAGTTGCATAGCTAGTTGTACCTCTGATCTGCTCTAAGGCATTTAACCTCTCTTAACCCCAGCTTCCTTATTTAGAGGAAGTGGCTGTTGAGCTTACCTAAATCATAGCATGAGTGCTAGTAATTGTTTACTGAGAATTCCAAGAAAGGCTAATAGAAAATGTCAAGTATACATGAAAAAATTATAACTGCTCTCCTCTCTGAGAGGAATTGCAATTCATTCATAGAATTTCTAGTATTAGTCAATCTTAAATAAGAGGGTTGTTTAAATATAAATGACTATATGTTATATTGAGTTACTTCCATAATTATTTAAAATTAAGGTTTACAGTTTAAGAGGATAACTACTCTTACTATATATCAGCTTACCCAAATCTCTGTGAATAAGTTGGATGTATGTTAAAATGGTGAGTGCTGAAATATATACAGTGTACTTAAACAGGTTTCAGCTTTTTCATTTGTGTTCATTTCAGATTGACAATGTACTTCTGTAGTAGACCTTAGAGTAAATTACTGTCTGAAAATATCTGCCAGTCCCCTTTGCTTTCATAATAGTTTTCATTTTAAGAGGGAGATACATATTTTTTTTAAATTTATTTGCCACTTAAGCTTGTTTTCCAAAGACTTTATTTATTAGCCTCTCTTTAGGAACAATTTGTGAAATACTTAACTATTTTACATGTGGAAAAATGGAAAATAATGTGGATAGTATAATTCATGGGAGTTTGAGGGAATTTTTAGACTAAGGAATGTGATCTCTATACTGTAAGCAGTTGTTGTTGTTGTTGTTGTGTGCCATTAATGTGAAATTGACCCAGAGCTTACCCTCCAACACGTTTTCTGAGGCAGTAAATCACACGGGAGAAGACTATCCATCCTTCTCCCATGAGGTAACTGGTAGGATTGCAGTGCAGTTTTTGAAACTGTAAAATCTTTTTAAGCAAGAGTATAGTATTTTTGCTATTAGGTGCTTTGGAATCAGCTACGCCTTATCACAACTCTCTATGTAACAAATCAGTACACTGCTCCATTTTCATGATCTCTGTCATGGTCAAGTCCATTGTGGTCGTCCCTGTATCAGTCCTTCCTGTTAAGGATCTTCCTATCTTTCTCTCACCTTCCACCTTTCCCAGCTTGAAGCCTGTCTCCAAGGATTGTTTCTCTTGGGAATATATCCTCCTAAGAATATGCCCAAAGTATGTGAAACACGGTTTCTCCATCCTTGCCTTGAAGAATCACTTTAGTTGCACTTCCTTTAAGAGAGATCTGTTTCTTCTTTTGGTGGTAGATGTAATTTTGGAAAAATGCTAGTAATATAGAAAGAATGCTTATAAGTGTTGGAGAGTTAATTGGACAATTCCATTTAATCCTTTAGGTTATTGGTACATAAAATAAATGAAATCTAGAAAACAAAGAACCTTCCCTTTTTGCTTTTAGACTTTGAAAATAATTTTGAGACAATTATAAAGAAACTTCATCAACTTAATAAAGTACTTCTGTTGTATTTACAATGATTTGATGATCCAAAGGATGTAATTATTATCTAAAGCACTCATGTTCCCCCCTTTTTTTTAAATGATAACCCCCAACTTTATTTTAAATAGATATAAATACACTGAAAATATAAGCATAAGGAAATCCTTCATACATAAACAGTGGTACCTGAGTATGGTAAGATTACTTACTCACTGATGTTTATTTCAGAAGCTTTATGGTTTTTGGTTTTTGGTGGTTTGCCCATATTATTTAAAGTCTTCTATCCTTCCAATAATTATTTTTATCAAATGTCATAATCTTAACTGATGATTGCTAAATTAGCACCTGTACTGTTAATCATATTTATTTAAACATAACCACCCACCCTCACCAGAATGGATGATATTGACTGAGGAATGCTCCTTCACACCATACTACTGAATCACTTAATTTTACTCATGTAAAAGCTATACGTAAATCAAGAAGCTGTTGGTTGAACAGAACAAGAAAACACTACATGGTTTAAATCAGTAAAGTTGGACATCAGGGATGTATCCTCTCTCCATACTGTATGTTGAGCAAATAATTAATGAAGCTGGACTTTATGAAGAGGAACGTGGGCTCAGGACCAGAATAAGAATCATTAGTAACCTGTGTTGTGTAGATGACACAACCTTGCTTGTGGGATGTGAGGAAGACTTGAAACACTAGCAGCAGAAGATTAAGAACTACAGCGTTTGGTATGAATTGCTTCTCAACATGAAGAAAACAAAGGTCCTCATCACAAAACCAACAGACAGCATCTTGATAGATGGAGAAGTATTGAAACTCAAATGATTTCATCTCGTTTGACTCAACACCCATAGGAGATCAGGAGATGTATTACATTGGGCAAATCTGTTGACAGGACCCTCTTCAAAATCTCTAAAAGCAGTGATGTCAGTTTGAAGACTAAGGCTTGCCTGATTCAGACTCTAAGGCCTTTCACTCACCTGGTGTGCATCTGAGAGCTAGACAATGAATAGGGTGACTGAAAAAGAATTAATGCTTTCGAATTGCAGTGTTGTAAAGAATAATGAGTATCCCATGGACTTCCAAAAGTCCGAAAACTGATATATCTTGAAAAAAGTGCAGCCAGAAGGCTTCTTAGAGGCCATGATGATGAAGCTCCACTGCTTATGCTTTGGATATGTTGCTAGGAGAGGCTATTCCTTGAAAATAGGAATCATGCTTGGAAAGCTGGAGAGTCAGCAAAAGAGAGGAAGAGCTCCAACAAGACAGATTAACACAGTGACTGCTGCACTGGGGCCCAAGTGTGTTAGAGATGATGAGGATGGCACAGAATAGGACAACGTTCAGGTGTGTTGTTCATAGGATGGCTTTAAATCTTACTCTACTTGATGGCAAGTAACAAAAACAAGGGCTGCCAGAAGAGCAAAGGACATGTCTTGGGAAAAGTAAAGCCAGAGTGCTTCATAGACGCAAGCATGGTGAAAGGTCTTCTCATATAAAACTAACTGTTCTTTAAGGCTTTTCAGCTGATTCAGTAGGACCCGTCCAAATTGTCAGGATGCTACTTTACTAAATGCAACTGATTTTGTTGTTGTAATTAAAGAGCTTTTAACTACATCCAATAATACCTTCACAGCAACATCTACCTTAGTATTTGAGTGAATAATCAGCATCTGTGGCTTAGCCAAGTTGTCACTTCAAAGTTCATGTCAGAGGGAACACACAGAGAGACAGGATGTATAAAATACGGGGGGGGGGGGGGTGTAAGTTGTAGATTAGGAAGAAATTTTGGCCATCTACTTCTGAAATATACAAGCCTTTGAAAATCCTATGTACAATAGAGCACGCCTAGAAAAGACTAACAGATATGGCAGCTGAGGCTAAGTGTTCAAATTTGGAAACACAAAGGAGAAGGAAAAGTTGTAAGCAGAAACTAGTGATTGGAGCATGGAATATGAGAAGCATGAATGTAGGAAAACTATGTCATTAAAGAAATGGAATGCATAATTATTTAGGTACTGATGAAATGAGATGGGACATTTTGAATCAGATGGAGATGAAAAGTTGAGGAAAATGGGGTTGCTTTCATACATGATCATATTACAAAGATGGAAGAAAAAACCAGAATGGATGTCAGAAAGAGACTCTGAATATTGCACTAGAGTGCTGAGAAGCCAAAGCAAAGGGAAGAAATCAAGAAGTTAAGGAGCTGAATAGAAGACTTCATAGGTCTGCCGGGGAAGGAGGGACAATCTCCTCCTGTACCAGTCAGATCTGATTTGATGGTACACTCACACACAAATAATTTAAAAAAAAAAAAAGAAGAAGACTTCAAAGGGCAGCTGGGGGAAACAAGGCAAAGTATTATAATAAAATGTGCACAGAGCGGGGGTCAGAAAATAAAAGAGCTGAACGGGCTCAGTATTTCTTAAGCTGAAGGAACTGAGGAACAAATTCAAGCCCTGAGTTGCAATACTTAAGGATGCTATGGGCAGGGTATTGAGTGATACAGGACACTTTAAAAGAAGATGGAAAGAGTCAATGTACCAAAAAGAACTGGCTGACACAGAAGAATTTCAAGAAACAACATATGATCAAGAGGCAGTGGTGACGAAGGAGGAAGTACAGGTTGCATTAAAGGACTTGGCAAAGAAATAAGGCCCCAACAATTGACAGAATACTAATTGACATATTTCAACAAACATATACTGTCCTGGATGTGCTTACCAGGTTGTACCAAGAAATCTGGAGGACAGTACTTGGCCAACTGACTGGAAGAGATCCATATTCATTCCCATTAAAAAGTAGATAAATAAAAAGTGACCCGACGGAGTGTAGAAATTATTGAACAGTATCACTAATATCACACGCAATAAAAATGTTGCCTAATATTGTCCAAAAACGACTGGAAAAGTACATTGACAGAGAACTGCTAGAATGACAAGCAAGGTTTAGAAGAGGCCATTGCACTAGAGAAAATATCGCCAATGTCAGATGTATCTTGCCTGAAAGCAGAGTACCAGAGGAATGTTTGTCTGTGTTTCATTGACAATGAAAAGTTATTTAGCTGCGTGGATCACAACAAATTGTGGCTAACCTTGAAGTGAACGGGAATCCCCAAACACTTGATTGTGCACATGCAAAATCTACACTCACCAGGAAGCAGTCAACAGAATAGAGGAAGGAAACACTGTATGGTTCAAATTCAGGCAAGAGTGAGTTAGGTAAGTGTCCTATCTCCGTACCTTTTCAATCTGTATTCAGAACAGATCATTCTGGAAGCTGGGCTTTATGAGGAGGAATGTGGGATCAGAACTGGAGGAAGAGAGGCAGAGCTGAAGCCCTAGCTGCAGAAGGTCAAGGACTGTAGTTTTTAATACGGATTGAAGCTTAACATCAAGAAAACAACGATTTTCACCACTGGACCAGTTGACAGCACCATGATTGGTGGAGGAGAGATTGAAGTCTTTAACAATTACAGCTTGCGTGGCTCCACAATCAACACTTTTGGCACTAGCAATCTGAATATAAAAAAATGAATTGCACTGGGAAAGGCTGCTGTCAGTGATGTCTCCAGAGCACTGAGAAGCAATATCAGTCTAGAGAATACGGTGCCCCTGATCCAGGCTGTGGTCATAGCAATTACTTGCTGTGCATCAGAGAGCTAAACAATGAGTAAGGATAATAGAATAGTTATTGATGCCTTTGATCTGTGGTGCTGGAGAAGATTATTGAATATACCATAAATTGCTATGATAACAAACAGGTTGATCCTAGAGAGGGTGGAGACAGGGTGCTTCTTAAAGCCCAGTCTGACATATTTGGGGCACATTGCAAGAATGAACCAGGCCTTGGAGAAGGACATCATGCTTGGAAAGATGGAGTGCCAGCACAAGAAAGGAAAACCCCAATGAGCTGTATTGATATAATACGTGGGGCAATGGGAATAGGTGTGTCAGGGTCAATGAGATTGGCTCCTCAGAGTCACAGGCAACTTGATGGCATGTAACAACAACAAGTTGTGGATATGTAGTTTCCCTTTTCCTTTATTGTATGTGTTATGTATTTTTATTTACTTTTTTGAGAACCTATATCTCTAATAAAGAGGTCTAATATCTTAGTTGTTAGGAGTTGTATTGTCAACCCCACATCACATGGTTCAAATCCGCCAGCTGCTTCAAGAAAGATGGGCAATCTCCTCCTGTCTATTCTGAAAACCTGCTGGAGGCTCACATGGGTTGGTTCTGACTCAACAGTATGTAACAACAATAAGATATTACTTAAATTTTTCTAAGAGACTAAAGCAATCATAAGGTTATCTTAAGTTCTTTTCAAACCTTTAAGCTTATTCTAATAGTTTTTCAAAAACCATTAAAGATTGACAGAGGAGATGATAATTCAGCTAAATGTAATTTATATTGATAGACATGAAGGTGAATCTGATCCATGATTAAGCAGGGATCAACAGAATAAAAATATGTTAATTGTAATGGTGTAGCTGTTGTTAGGTACTGTTGAATCTACTATGACTCATAGAGACCCTATGCAAAACAGAGCAGACCCTTGCTGCCTCCTGCACCGTCCTCTTGATCTCAGACATGCTAGACCCTTGGTTACAGTCACTGTCTCACTGAGGGTCAGTCCACCTCATTGAGGGTTGTTCTTTCCGTGACCCTCTTCCTTTCCCATTAAGACTTTTACCCAGACTGACTCCTTGGACACTTTTCCACATGAATGTAAAACCCTTTGAGAACAAAAATTATTATACTCTTTTGGATGTTTCCAGTGCTTCACAGCTTTCTACTGAGCAGCATAGAGAAAAATGGCAAGCTGGTGCTTGTAAAACATCTCCTTTAAAACCGATCAGAGAAAGCTGTAATTGAAATGTATCATGTAACTGAATAAGGAACAATAAACTGAATTTTCTGTTCTTTCTCTTAAGTATTTGAAGTTTATGTTTAGTTATTTTGTCCTAAAGCATTATAAAATTTTTCTGATTTGGAATCTTTCTGTGAACAAACCATTTTAATAGATTTTCTGGGGAATAAAGGAAAGCGATTGAATATAAAAGAAAACTGCTGTAGCTTTATCCTATCCAATATGAGTATTTGTTTAGGAATTAATGCTCTATTAAATAAATGGTTTTGAGATTAATTAACTTGCCCAACTTTTTACCTCCATATCTTGTCTGTAGGCCAGTTCTCTGTTAATTTGTAGAAATGACTTTATTTCTCATCTGTTCCCATTTTCAATTAAATAGTCAAAGGAAAAACAACTGGACTTCACTTTTTCTTTCAAGCTTGGTGTTTATAAGAATCATATCTCCACTAGTTTTTTCCCCATAAAATTTTTTTCCATAATTTTGTCTGAGATTTTATTGGGCACTGGGGGCTGGAATGCAGTTTGTCGGTGCCCTTGGGTTGACTACAACTCACAGGGGCCCTATGATAGGGTTACGGATTTTTTTGGGGGGAGATGGGGAAGTTATATGCTTTTATTAGTTGTGGTTTTTTCCCCACAATTTTAGAATTTTATGGCATGTATTCTGCCTCTGAAACCGTATTATTGTGGTGTACAAAGAGTGTTATATATTCCATGAACTTCTTAAAAAACTATCTTGGAGGAAGAACAGCAAGGGTGCTCCTTAGAAGCAAGGATGGAGAACGTTAACCTCACATATTTTGGGCATTTAGTCTGGAGTGGCCAGTCCTTGGAAAAAGACATTGTTTTGGGAAAGGGAGGACAGCTTTCAACAAGATGAAATGACACAGTAACCAAGGGCTTGAACATGTTACAACATGTTCTACAGAACATGAGAATGATGAGGATGGAGCATGGATATGCTGTTCATTGGGTTGTAGTGGACTCAGTGGCACCTATCAGCAGCAGTGCCCATCCTCTCACTCCTAGAAGATTTTGTTGTGGGAATTAAGAAGAGAGCAAAGAGTAGCCTACTCTGATCACTTTACAAACATCGTCGTATTACTTATTTTACTCAGTAAGTAGTCAGGTAAAAAAAAAAAACACCCCAAAACACCCACAAACAAAACCCAGTATATTTACTTTTCCTTTTTTTTTCTCCCCAAAGATTCAGTAAAATCATATATCAGTGCTAGCAGTTTGCTAACTACTGTCTTTTCTTGGGAGCACTGGAAGTTTTTATCAGATCATTATACATATAGTGAAAAAAGACTAACAATGAAAAATGAGAGTAATTTCTATTCCTTGAAATGTAACTTGAAATTTTGAAATGAAACCTGATTTTCTGTGATGACATCCAGATTTTCTGTTCATTTTACCAGTAAAAAAGTTTTGGATGGGAGGTTTAATATATAGAACAGTTAGTAAGGTGACTGGTTGAGTATCTTGGTACATCTGTCAAAGCTTCTCTAGGATTAAGAATTTAGCACAAATCTTTCCCCTTCTTCTTTTTTCCTTAAGCAAAGGAATGAATGCCAGAACAAAACCAGTCAAAAATGAAGTAGTAAAATGTCAGAAAGTGTGAAAGAAAAACAAAAATTTTTTTAAAGAAAACTACCAACTCATGATCTAAAAATAATCTTAGTACTGATTTTTTTAGTTACCTTTCCTATGCTTGATATTTGCAAAAAGAAGCTTAAAGGAATTAGGTAAAATTAGACTAGATATAATCATGTATTATTTAAAGAAAGATATACCACCAAAAATAATAATTGCCACTTAAAACCCATTACTATTGGGTTGAATTCCAACCTATAACAAATCTCTAAGAGTAGAAGGCCCCCATGGAGACAATAAATCTTTACACAAGCAAACTGCTACATCTTTTTCCTGGCTGGTTGGAATTGTCAACCTTTTCAGTTAGCAGTCACATTTTTAAACCATGTGCCACCATGGCTCCTTTTAGCAAACAATTGTTAGTAAATTTGTAAATACAATTTCAAATTAATCTGTAATAATGTTACTACGTTGTTGTTGTTGCTGTTGTTGTTAAGTATCATAGAGTCAACTATAACTCATAGTGACGCTATGAACAATGGGCCTGGACCCTGCTCTATCCTGAGCCATCCTCATCAACTCGAATATTGATCTGCAGTCACTGGGTCATCTCATTGACGATCTTCCTTTCTTTTGCTGATCCTCCACCTTTCCAAGCATGGTAGCCTGATCGCCTCGAATGTAGACATTGTTGTTAGTCAGGGTTCTCGAGTGAAACAAAACCAGTGAAATGAACACAACACAGAGATACACTTCAGGAATTGGGTAACCTGGTTGTAACAGTCTGGCAAATTCCAAAGCCTGTAATTTGGAAACTCCTGGAGGATTGTCTCAGGATCTATAGTTTAGGCAATGGAAAGGGTACATGCAGGCTGGAAAGGTAAGATTTGAACCAAAATATGTATTTGTAATATGAAGACTGAAAAAACTAGGAATACTAATTCAAATGATGATAGATTGATTATGTTAGATTCTTTAGCATAATCCTATTTATTTAGGATACTCCTATCTCAAATGATCAATTGATTACATTAGATTATAGAGGATAACCTGTTATATGAGAAGTCTTGGTAGCATAAGTTTTTAAGTGCTTAGCTGCTAAACAAAAGGTTAGCAGATAGAATCCACCAGTCTATAAAAGGTAAGGAAAAAAGTCCCCGCGCAATCGCTCCTGTGAAGAAACATTATGGAGATTGTTGGGGGGGTGGGGGGATTTACATGCTTTGTAAACTTTCACCCAAATTACAGTTGGGTTTTTTTAAAAAGAGAAAATACTGTGAGACAATTCTGCTTGGACCTGTAGGGTCCAAATCAGCCTGACAACGGATGGGATACTGTAATCTCAATTTAAAGGCAACTGAGAGGAATACATGGAAATAACTCCATGACAGCAGCTAGAAGAGTTTACAGACAACTGGGAGCCATAGTTTGGCAAATAAAATTAACCATTGTGACAGCTATTAGTTTACTACTTTGTATCTTCTATAAGGTTCCCTAGTGGTGTAGTGTGTAAATAATTTGTTGGACTGCTGATCAAAAGTTCAGTGGTTCAGATCCACTAATTGCATAGTGAACAAAAGAAGGCCTGTTTTCTCCATTAAAGATTTACAGCCTTGGAAACCCAATAGAAAGGAGCTCTCATGACTTAGTGGTAAGGACTTGCACTGCCAACGCAAAGGCACGTGGTTTGAATTCACCAGCTCCTTCAACAGAGAAAGATGATGGGCAATCACTTTTCATGCCGTTTATTGCAATTGAAAACCCTCTGCAGGGTCTCCTATGGGTGGATTATAGCACACAAAAACAATGACTTGTACTTGATGGCAATCCATTGACTAGATGCCATGCGATGATTATAACCTCTGCAGAACTAATTTACTCTACAGAACTTGATTTTGACAGAGAATGTCACAATATGAAAATGTTTTCAAGAAAAATGTGACTATATGTCTTCAGGCAGGTTTTGCAGAAACTGATGAGGGCTATATACTCACAGTTGCAGGATAGCTGAAGAGCAGATTTCACAAAAGGCAGAGACTTATTTTTTTTTAAAGTTATATATTAGTGTATTATGTATACCTATGCATATACCTATAGCACTGGTCTGTGCATTACTGTACAGAGGTAACTCATGGTTGCTGTGATGCTAAACACTGCGACACTGATGTGTCAAATGCAATAATGGTTACCCATGGTGGACAGTGTTTGGTGGAGCCTCCCAATTAAAACAAGCTTGGAAGCAGGAGTAGCATCCACTTCCAAAATGGCTTGCCTCCGGAAACTCAATGAATATTTGCTCAGGTCTTTCGTTCATAGGGTCACTATGACTTAACAACAACATAAAAAATTCATACACATTGTGTTTTATACTTTCCTTCATTCAAGATCCTATTTGTCGATTTCATCATCTCCTATTTATGCATTTCCAGCTATATTTGCACACCTTTATAAGTTTGGTCCCATTTTATCTGTTATAATCTTTATGGTTTGGGGTTTCACCCTTAGATCTCTGACCAACCTTGAGTTGATTTTTTGTGTCTTGTGTTGTATGTGAATGCTGTTTCTATATTTGGAGGGTCTTTGGCAGTTAGATGTTCAGTTTTGCCAACACCGTTTATTTAAGGGATTAGCATTTCTCCATTTGATAGGTTTTTATTCCTTTTCAAATACCAGTTATCCATAGGTTGTTTGTTGTTGTTATGTGCCGTCGAGTCGTTTCCGACTCATAGTGACCCTATGCACAACAGCCCTAAACCCTGCTCTATCCTGCACCAACCGCACCGCCTCTGACACACCCATCCCGATTACCCCAGTCACCGAATCAAT
>NW_006399808.1:8373007-8378363 GCF_000299155.1 Elephantulus edwardii | reverse complement strand
TGATTCCTATGCATACCATCAGGTGAAGTCCATGTGTATAACCTGCGTTTGTGTCTCTTATAAAATGTATTTGCAATGAATAGGTAGATAGGTTAATTTTTGGATTCTCAATTCTAGTCCATTGGTGTGTCTGTTATTGTACTAGTACCATGCTGTTTTGGTTACTACAGCTGTGTAGTATGTTTTGAGATCAGGGAGTTTTATATACCTCCCTCTTCATTTTTATTTTTCCAAAGATTTATGCTTATTCAAGATCTTTTTTCCTTTCCAAATAAAACTGCAAATTGCATTTTAAAAGTCTCAATAAAGTTTAATTGTAGTAACCTATTTCCTCTACCTTCCCCCAAAAGGGATTATCTAGACTTTATCATAATTTAAAAATTAGAGCAATTTTTTTCAGAGAGCCATTCATTTATTGAATAATGTCTTTTTTTAATAACAATTTATTTATTAGGTTTGAATACATAGATTTTCAAACAAGAGCAATTTTTATGTGTTGTTATTTACAGATGTTTATACATGGTTATTCAAATGTGCTCTTTTCAGATTGTTTTTTTATTTACAGTCATTTTAGTTCTTGATTGTTGGAGAAAGCCAGTTTGAGCAAATACCCAGGACACTCAGTCTCACGGTAATAGAGATATGCTTATCTAAAAATTGAAGCCAACCCTACAGACCTTATAAATGTGATGATGTCTTATAAAAGCGGTCATCACTTTTAACTCTGTTTGGTTAAAGTGTTTGTTATTTGTTTACAGAAATCCACCAGAGAAGGTTTAATTTGCTCAGCATTTAAGACAAAGATACATTTCTGTGGGACTTAAGAACATGTGTCCTGCTTCCTCACAATGGCTGTGATTACCTCAGCTTGGATGGATCAATATTTGATTTTTCCCCCCAACAGTGAAAACACGTTACTTTGATTGTCTTTTGCCCTTTCTTTGGATAATTTGCAGCCTTATAAGAATAGTTCATTCTGTTCGTTTTACCTGGCTTTAGGCCAGGGGTCTCTCAGTAGTATAATGCAGTTCATTGATGGGAATTTGTTGGTCTCCTGGGTAGTTAGTTTTTCACAATTTAGGGTAATTAAAAGCTTTTATATGGCATTTCACTTGACGTTATTAGAGTTTTTTCAGTGATTTTGCTTTTAAAAATTGCTTCATCATTTTATGATTATTTCCTTTCTCCCTTTTTTCTTTTACCCCACCTATAAAATTCTGAAACAGAAGGATGAACCATATAATATATTCATTTTCTACAGAATAGCAATATGTAAACTTGTAGTTCTAAAAGACTGATGAATTGGCTTACTTGAAACCTATGAGCATTTATGATGTTTTAAGAAAAATGGCAAGAATTTAATCTAAATTTAATCTAAAACTTTATTGCTAAAAATTCAAAATATATAAAATGTAAACTTTTTAAAAAAAATTAATAAGCTTTTTAAAAAAATTGGAGTTCTGTTTCTATATCTAAATTCTCACACAGGTAACTGATCTGATGTCCATGTAATAGTTCTATTGAATGAATCTTCTAGCACCTCAAATTAGTAATGTTACAATGCTACAGCACAGCACTGATAGGATAAAAATCTATTGCTTTCACTATATGTACTGAAAAACCATTGCTACCCATTCTTTTTCACTATTAAAAAATTATCTTTGTGTTTGTAAGTGGCATATTTTTAGTTACAGTGCTGTATGCCAAAGTTTATTAGAATACTTGTTTTGCAAAAATAAAACCAAAATCAGTAGCACAGATTTGAGAAGAATTAGAAAATTACAAAGTATTGCCACAAGTGCACAAGGTATATTTATGTAAACATTCTTGATGGTTTTAAAGTATTTTTTTTTGAGATAACACGTTGTTTAACAAGTGCTCGCTTCAGCAGCACATATACTAGAATTGGAACTATACAGAGAAGCTTAGCAAGGCCTCTGTGCAAAGATGACATGCAAATTCATGAAAATCATATATATATATATATATATACACATGAATTTCAGTATTTAGTTCCGCAATAAATGTTCTGGTATTTTAAAAAAATAATAATAAAGGAATATGTTTAGAATAAAGTTGCTCTGTTTTCTCAGTGATTAGGAGTTGCACTGCTGTCCCAAAGGCACACAGTTCAAATCTACCAGCTACTCCAAGGGAGGAAGATAATTTAATTACTTCTCCTGTGCAGTTTACTGTTTTTGAAGAGCCACTGGAGAGTCAGCTATGAATTGATTCTGACTTGCCAATTCACAACAACACAACAGTAAATACATATCTATTAGTCTTTCAATATGGATTGAAACTCAACATCAAGAAGACAAAGATTCTCACCACTGGGCCGATTGGCAGCACCATAATACATGGAGAAGAGTTTGAGGTTATTGTCAGTTGCAGCTTGCTCAGATCCACAATGAACACTCTTAATACCATCAGTAAGGAAATCAGAAGACAGATTGCACAGGGAAAATCTGCTGCCATGGACCTCTCCAGAGTGCTGAAGAGCAGTGATATCAGTCTAGATTCAAAGGTGCACCTAATCCAGGCCATGATTTTCCAATTATTTGTTATGCTTCAGAAAGTTGGACAGGGACTAAGGATGACCGAAGAAGAATAGATGCCTCAAGTTGTGGTACTAGAGAAGAGTCTTGAACATACCATGATCTGCAAAGAAAACAAATAGGTCTGTCTTGGAGAGAGTGAAACCAGGTCTCTCCTTGGAGACTAGGATTTTTAAGTTCTGCTTGACTTTCTTTGAGCACATGGCCTGGAGAGTTTGGTCTTTGGAGGAGGACATCATGCCCAGAAGGGTGGACAGACAGCACAGTAGCGGGAGACCCCTGATGTGACAGATTGATACAGTAACTGGGGCATTGGGGTTAGTGTGTCAGAATTAGTGAAACTGGCTAAGGACAGGGAAGGGTTCAGAGCTGCTGTACATAGGGTCACTATGCATCACAGGTAACTCAACAAATAACATTCTTTGACAGGTTTGGAAGCCGGAGTAGCATCTACTTCCTAAACAACTTGCCTCCAGAAACTCTATGAATTTGATAAATGTCAGTAGTTGTAGAGAGGCTTCAGGCCTTTTATTCATAGGGTCACTATGAATTGTTCTTGACTCGAAGGCAATCACCAGCACAGAAACAACATTAATAATTTACTTTATACTTTGAAGAGACTGAGATAGTTAACAGTTTTAGTTTGCTTGGTTCCACAGTCAGGACTCTTGGTAGCAGCACCCAGGAAATCAAGAGACAAATTGCATTGGGAAAGTCAGCTGTGAGAGACCTCTCAAGAGTACTGAAGAGTAACGATGTCAGGCTGGAGGCTAAGGTGCGCCTGATCAAGGCTATAGTCTTTCCATGCTATGCATCAGAGAGTTGGACAGTGAATAGGGATGATAGAAGGAGAATTGATGCCTTTGAGCTGTGGTACTGGAGAAGAGTGTTGAATATACCATGGACTGTTAGGAGAACACAAACAGGTTTGTCCTAGAGAGGGTGAAACCAGAATGTTCCTTGGAGGCAAGAATTCTGAAGCTTCATCTGACATATTTTGGACATGTTGCAAGGAGGGACTGGTCGTTGGAGAGGGACATCATGTTTGGGAGAGTGGAGTTAACACAAAAGTGTTAACTTTTGTTATAAGACTCTTGTCTGAGACAATATTACCAAATGTTTGTTCCCAGTCTGTAGGTTTTCTTTTTACGCTGTTGGAAAAAGTTTTTGATGTGCCCAGGGATTCAATCTTTAAAAGGTCCCAGGCATCAATTTTATCCTGTTTAGGTTGTGCATTTCTGGTTGTATTTGGCAGTCTCTTTATGCCTTGGACTTGTGCTTCTAAGCTTGATCCCATTTTGTCTCTTAAGAACGTTACAGTTTTGGGTTTTTCTCCCAGGACTCTGATCCACCTTGAGTTGATTTTTGTATATGGTGTGAGATGTGGATCATGTTTTAGCTTTCGGCAGGTGGAAGTCCAGTTTTGCCAGCACCAGTTGCTGGAGAGGTTGTCATTTCCACATTTGATAGCTTTGGTTTCCTTATTGAATATCAGTTTACTATAGATAACTGGATCTATTTCTGGGTTCTCAGTTCTGTTCCTTTGGTCTATGTGCCTGTCATTGTATTAGTACCATGCTATTTTACTACTGCTATGTTTTGAGGTCAGGGAGTGCTATGCCTCCCACCTCATTTTTGTTTCTCAGAAGTGTTGTGCTTATTTGAGGCCTCTTGCCTCTCCAAATAAATTTAATCATTTCCTTTTCAATCTCCTTGAAAAATGAATTTGATATCTGGATTGGGGTTGCATTGAACATGTAATTTGCTTTTGGTAGGATTGTCATTTTCACCATATTGAGTCTTCCTATCGATGAACAGGGCACATAATTCCCTTTCTTTAGATCTTTTATTGTGTCTTGCAGAAATACTACATTTTCTTTATATAGGTCTTTTGTATCTCTAGTAGGTTCACTTTCAAGTACCTCAATTTGTGGTTGGCTGTTGTAAATGGTATTGTTTTCTTGATTTTCTTCTGTGAGTTCTCTTTGTTACTTCAGAGGAATCCTATTGAGTTTTGGATATTGATGTTATATCCTGCCACTCTACTAAGCTGGCCAATTACCTCTAACAATATTTTTGTTGAGTCTTTGGGATTTTCTGTATACGCTATTATATCGTCTGAATTTTGTGACATCTCTTTGCCCATCTGGATGCCTTTTATTTCCTTCTCTTGTCATATTGTCAAAGCAAGCACTTCCAATAAAACATTAAAATGAAGTGGTGACAGTGGACATCCTTGTCTGCTCCCTGTTTGCAATGAAAGTGTTTTTAGTCTTCCTTCATTGAGAATGATGTTGGCTCTTGGTTTTGCATATATGCTTTTTACTAACAAACATGTTCTTTATTGTTGAACTATGCTCTTTAATGAATAAGGCCCTCCCTACCTCTCAAAATATCATTAAGTATGTTATATCTTCTAGAACTTTAAATTTATGGTAATTAATTTAATTTTTGTGTTATATCTTCATGTGGAACTTTTTTTTTACTTATAGTTAATTGTTGCCAGTGTGCCCCTTATATGTGTTTGTCAAGAAATATCACTCAAGTACCCCATAAATATGAGTTCTTTTTTCTCAGAAAAGCAAAACTGGAGTCCCAGTTATATTAGGCAGCCAAGAATAGAGGTTTATTAGGGAAGAATACTTTGCAAAGGAAATAATGCAGGTCTAAGCAGCACTTAGAAGAGAAGAATGGGAACCCCAGAACACTTGATCGTTCTAATGCGAAACTTATACTTGGACCAGGAGGCAGTCGTCAGGACAGAGCAAGGGAACACTGCATGGTTCAAAATTGGGAAG
>NW_006399808.1:8338529-8372182 GCF_000299155.1 Elephantulus edwardii | reverse complement strand
TGCGATTGGCACAGGACAGAGCGGAGTTTAGGGCTGTTGTACATAGGGTCGCTATGAGTCGCAGGCGACTTGACGGCACATAACAACAACAACAACAAGCAGCGCTAGCCCATAACTCACTGAACCAAGTAGTTTTGTGAGTTTTAAAGCTTTAGGGTGCTCTGGTGACAACCCAGAACCAGATGGTTGTTTGAAATCCACCAGCTCTTCTGCTGGAGAAAGAGTTACAGTCTCCTCTATGTGATTTACAGCCTCTGGAAAGCTGCTGGAGGGTGTGCTACGAGGTGCTTCTGACTCATCAGCAATAAGGAAGAGAAGTGGTATAAAGATTTAGGTGGGAGAGAGTTTCATATTTATTCCTAAGGAAAGTTGGGCATTTCAGAGAAATGACTGATATAGGAGGCATTTTGATGATTACATGTACACGTAGTTAGTTCTCCAAGATGGACATTGTTGTAGTGGGTACTGGGTCTAGAGAAACTGCTTATTATGGGATGGTGCACATGCATAATGGACAAAAGTCCTCTGGTTCAGTTCTCTTTTGTTGTAGATAACTTTACTTCTTTCTGTTCAGACCAGTGTTTAAGGAAATTTATCTATAGTGGACAATGTTTTGTTGCAAGGATGTTAATGTATAGCCCAGTTTAAGGCTATAAATGAATACTGGTTGGAACAGAGGGATGAAATCCCAAGGTGAGCCCTAGTTCCCTACTTCAGTCCCCAAAACAAAGAAATCAACTACTGTCTATGGCTTATTATTATTATTATTACTATTTTCCCTGTGCTGAGTTACCTGCAGACACCTAATGTGTCTTCTCTGATGATAGGGTTCTTTGGATCTGTTCTTAAAAGAAAGAACATAAATAATATTATACAACTTTTTTCTTTCCAGTTGACTGAATGTTTACAAATCTTAAATGTTTTTCATTCAATCATTCATACAAATTTTATCTTCTAATTAATTACAGTTGATTACTAGAATTGATTTATTGTATAGTCTAATCAAAACCTTATTGTATATTACCTTTTCCTTTTACCCAGCTTGCCTCTTTATTTAATTTTTGCTTCCTTTCTCATCTCTTTTCACTCTTCATGGCTGATCCTATCATATATATGGTTTATAAAGGGGAAAAAATATTCATGCATATTCCTGGCTTCCAAACCAACATGCCCATGATCATCCTTTCTAACTTTTTAGCTTTGTTTTAAGTGTTATTTGTTGTTGTTGTTGTGTGCCATTGAGTCGCTTGCAACTCATAGCAACCCTATGTACAACAGCCCTAAACTCTGCTCTGTCCTGTGCCAATCGCTCCGTCTCTGACACACCCATCCCAATTTCGCCAATCACTGAATCAATCCATCTCATAGGGGGCCTTCCCCTTCTGGGCTGTCCCTCCACCCTACCAAGTATGATGTCTCTCTCCAGGGACCTGTCCCTCCTTGCAACATGTCCAAAGTATGTTAGATGGAGCCTTAGAATCCTTGTCTCCAAGGAGCAGCCTGGTTTGACCCTTTCCAGGATGAATCTGTTTGTTTTCCTACCAGGTCATGGTACATTTAATACTCTTCTCCAGCACCACAGCTCAAAGGCATCAATTCTCCTTCTATCCTCCCTAGTCATTGTCCAACTCTCTGATGCATAACAAGTGATAGCCAAGACCATGGCCTGTATCAGACACACCTTAGTCTCCAGAGAGACACCATTGCTCTTCAGTACTTTGGAGAGGTCCCTAACAGCAGACTTTCCCATCGCAATACTTCTTCTAATTTCCTGGCTGCTGGTGCTGAGAGTGTTGACTATGGAGCCAAGCAAACTGAAGCTGTGAACAATCTCAATCTCTGCATCATCCATTCTGATGCTGCCAGTTGGCCCAGTGTTGAGAATCTTTGTCTTCTTGACATTGAGCCTCAATCCAGATTGAAGGCTGCAGTCCTTAACCCTCTGCAGCAAGCGCTTCCGGTCCTCCTCAGTTTCAGCAAGCAGGGTTGTGTCATCTCCATATCGCAGACTGTTGATAGATCTTCCACCGATCTTGACCCCACATTTCTCCTCATAGAGCCCTCCTCCCAGATAATCTGTTCTGCATACAGGTTCAAAAGGTATGGAGATGTTTTAGGTATGTTTTAAGTGTACTTCTCCCAAATTACACTCCAGGAAATAAAGAGCACTCTGCAGTTTCTTCAGTTTCAACCCAGAAAGATACTCCATTTTGAAGCTTGTTTCTGAATCTGGCTGACTCTTCCTCCTCTAGTCGGGAACCATGTGCCATAAAGAACACCTCTGGGAGCATTATTCTCCCAAACTAACCCCACAGTAAAGAGCTTTTGATAGTTAAGACAAAACAAGTCACATCTCTGTGTGTCAAAATATCATCTTGACATAAACTATATGATAAAAACTACGTTAACCTATTCTGGTTGTGTGTGGAGTGAGGATGTTGCACTGTTTGTAATTGGTGCTTGTTATTTTGCTATTGTGTTCCACAAGTATGAAATTTGTTGTTTTGAATTTTTCCTCTTAATCTCTTCACACTTGTATGCAGATATATGTTTTAATGTGTATTAGTTTATACTATTATTGCTGGAAGAATTATCTATAAAGATTGTTTCATTTTTATATTCATTAATTCCATTAGATTACACACACATACACACACACACACACACACACACACACACACACACACTGTATTGGTTGATTGGTTTTGTTTTTTAAATTTAAGCCTCTTATTTAAAGTCAACAAGACCTCATGGAGAGCCTTTGTATTTAAAGTTGGTTGTTATTATATGTTGGAGGAACATTCTTCTAAGTGGTATTCTTCTGTCAATATGTTTTACTGCGGTTACCTGAGGTTGCTGTGATGCTGATCTTTGTGATATTGGGATGTCAAATGCCGTAATGGTTACAGTGTTTGGTGGAGCTCCCAGTATAAGACAAGTTTGGAAGCAGGAGTGGCATCGACTTCCTAAACAACATGCCTCTGGAAACTCTATGAACTCTGATAAATATCAATAGTTATAGAAAGGCTTTAGGCCTTTTGTTCAAACAGTCGCCATGAGTCATGCTTAACTCGATGGCAATCAGCAACAACAACATACTGAAAAGAATGGAAAAATTCTTATTCAGACATACTTAGGTACAACTTCAGTTTACTGTTGGGTTTTTTCTCCATTAGTTTATATTCAGTATAAAGTATTCTGTCTCACATAGAGTGCCATAGCCTATTTAATTTCTTCCCATCAAATGGCATGAAAATAGTGTTGCACACAAGTACACTAATACCAAAATCATACCCAACAATGGTGAAACCTATAGGGTTTCTGCTTGTGTCTTTTCCTTTGTGAAATTGGCCCTTCAGGATGGCAGAACCTGGAGTGGATCTTTTTAATGAACTGATTCTTGTATCCCATGAATTAAAAACAGCTTTAAAAAATATTTAAAATTCTAGCGATTAGACCTGGTAGTCTCCATCTTAGTGAAAATGTCTCTGTGAGAAATGATGTCATTACTTGGACATTTAGCCAGGAAGCTATGTCTAGCAGATGAATGAAAGGAGCACTGAGTTTCTAATACCAGACACTACTGTACTTCTGAAGTGCTGCTGCTGGCAACTGCCAGTATTCTGTCTCTAAATTTACAGGGCATCTTCAAATGAATTTGAGAATACCTACTTTGATTAAGTCTGTAGAGTTAAACCAATTGACTATAAACTTGAGAAACCAGAAATTTTAAAAAAAGTTTTGTGTGGCGGTTTCCCCACCCTTTTTCCCCCCTTTTAACAATGCCATTGAAGTTCTTAATTTTCTTGATTCAGCTGCTAGGTATATTTCCTTTGACTCAAAAACATTAGCAAAAATCAATAAATGCAGCTTTCTTCCTTTCTGAGTTAACATCTGATTTTATCTACATATTGATTCTGTTTCAAAACTTTCTCACCTTCCCAGCTGAATGGCTAGTATAACCCTATATTGTTACCATTGTCAGAACTACAACTGGACAATATTATTTACATTTCAGCTGTCTCTTCTGCTTCAATTATGACATATTTTGGATATATCTTTGACTCTTCTATATCTCAGTAATATTAACATTTTATTTACTATTACAATTTAATACTTTCATTTTTACAGTTTTTTAATTTAATATTGATTTGCATACACAATTCATATACTTTTTTTTAGTATAGTGTTTTGCACATTCCTCATTGTGTTTCATAGTATTTTTCCTATACATTGTGTTTTATAAAACTAATCACCATTGATCACTGACCAGCATTCTTACCCCACCTTCTCAGGTCTCCACTGTATATTTTCCAATTCCTTCAGTCCCTCCCTTTGCCCACAAATCTCTGTGACCGCAAGATTTTCCTTCCTCGCCATGCTCAAGCCCTCCCTCCTTCCGTTTCCCACTTTGTACTTTTGTACACATCTTACTGGTTATTTTTCTATTTTAAAGTGGCAGAAAGTTTGACATAGTTGCTTTCAGTATAACTGAAGATGACTAATAGCTGTTTGTTCTTGTCTATGTTGAGTCTCACTCCTGTGCCATCCTCATAAGTCATACTGCAGCTACAGTATCAGTCTTTCTCATTAAGGATCTTCTTCTTTTTAATTGATCTTTTTAAAGTGTATCTTTTTCTAGAATCCAGTTCCTTTGGATAAAATTCCAACATCACTCTAAGGAGAATTTTGATTATGTATCTTCCAAGACTGATATGTTTGTCAGTCTATAATCCCACAGTTCAAAAGCATGACTTCTTCTTTGATCTTATTTATTGTCCAACTTTTTCCATGCAATGGACTCTAATGAAAATACCATGGACTGGGTCAGGTGTGCCTTAGTCTTCAAAGTGACATCTTCACTCATTAGCACAGTAAAGGTAAATACTTGACAGCACATTTGCCATTGTATTTCACTGTTAGATTTCTTAACTATGGCTTCTATGGCTGTTTATTGTAGATTCAAATAAAATTAAATCTTTGGCACCTTAACTATTGTCTCGATTTATTATTATATTGTGTATTGGTTCCGTTGTGATTTTGGTTTTGTTACGTTGAGTTGTAATTCATAACATGGCTATAATCTTTAAGATTCATATTTAGATATACCTTTGACTCTTCTATATGTCAGTAATATTAAAATTTTAATATTTATTAAATAATTTCTCTGTGAGTAAATCTGTGCCATCTGTATTTTGTAGGTTGTAAGTCAGTCTTGCTCCAATCCTGATACTGCATTTTTCTTTATTTTATAGTCATTTCTCTAGTTATTTCCTCAGAACCCAGATTTAATAGATATGGTGACAGGAAACAATCCTTACATTTTTCTTGATTTTTAAACCATACAGCATCTCTTTGCTCAGTTAGAACAGTTGCTTCTTGGTGTGTGTATAGAGTCCACATGAGCATAGCAAAGTGTTCTGGAATTCCTATTCTTAGTAATGATATCCAGAATTTGTTAGGATATATACAGCCAAATGTCTTTACCGGCCTTTATTTTAATAGGTACTTACTACTAGGCTTTATGACTTTATGTAGTTAATGGTAAGTTCAGTATACAGATCTTTTATAAAAATCTTAGAAAACTGTATTTTTGCAATATTGCTCCCAAATCTTAGTTTCCTGACTTAGAGTAAAATATTTTCGAAATATTAGGTTTTTATTGGACAATAATTGCTGCCTTTTCATGAGTATATTATAACCTATGTTTTTTTATTTTATATTGGTGTGTATTATAACCTATTATTGGTCATTCAAACTGAAAAATTAAATTATTTTTCCTGAAAATTCTTAACTCACTTTTATTACAAATTTTATATGACATATTATTGTTGAATTATTATATGAATTAACTATTGCATTTAAACATTCTTGCCTTTAAAAGTATGTCTTTTCAAACTTTATGTAAATTCCTTGCAGATTTTGAGAAGTCTCTAGTTTCTTTTTTATTCGTTTTGTTTCTGTATCAGAAACCCAAGCTCTTAAAAGTATCCATTGCCACAGAGTATGTCCCAACTCGTATTGCTCCTTTAGGATGGAGTAGAAGTGCTCCATATGGTTTTTGAAACCATAAATCCTTGGTGGTAATGTTAAATGCCACTGAGTCAAGTATAACTCATAGCACCCTATGAACTACAGATCTGAGCCCTGCCCTGACATTCTCGAACCCATGGCTGTAGTCAGTCACTGTGTCAATCTGTCTTGTTTAGGATCTTCCCCTTTCACTGACCCTTCCCCTGTCCAAGCATGATGTCCCTTGTGTTCAGAATCTGCACCACACTCCCAACAGGCACATAGGCTTTGAATCCATCAGTTGCTCTGAGAAGGAAGGACAGTCTCCTCCCCTATGATTTATTGCATCTGAAAACCCACTGGAGGGTTTCAGTTCCATCAATTCAGACTCTGTGGCACAGAACAACATAACACATATAATCCATTAGTGCAGTTCCTAAAGTAATTCAGTTAGTTATTTTTGTTTCATATCTAATGTATGAACTCCATTTTTTTTTTAGATAGCATCCTATCATCCAATCACAATGCAATCATTGACTTCAAAATGAAAGAACAAGATACTCCCATGGGATTCATAAATTTAGCAGTCATCATTTTACATATCTTCACTCTGGTCTTAGGGAATGAATGCGGTGAATCACTTGTCTGTCCTAAAATTGTTGTTATGTGTAATTTAGCAAAGGTGCAGAAATTCTTCTGAAATTATAAGAACTTGATTTCTTGGAAAATTACCTTTAAATGAAGAGATAAGATTATAGCAATGTAGGAAACCAATAAAAGTTTATTTTATAAATACTCTTAAGTGAAAGAAGGCTTACATAAATTTAGCTGTAAAGCTAATTTTAGTATCTCCATAATTCAGGGCTTTAAAAAATTGTGAAGATCTCAGAGCTATATTTAGAATTTCCAGCTAGTGATACCTTTATTGCCTTCACTAACAATGTTGAAAAACTAATGTTCTTGCAAAATTTAAGTCACTATTCATTCCATAAGTAGCTTTTCTTCAGAAATGGTCATTGCTTGGCAGCAAAACAGGCCTTCAATGTGGACCATCCCATCATGGCTGCTTATTACATTTTAGATAACTAATTTTTTTGAGCCATTAAGTTATTTTTTATATTTTTTATTTTCTTTATGTTTTTAATTGTGATTTTAACAAATCTCTACAAAAAACTTGGATTTCAATTCATTTATTCATTGTTGCACATTTTTCTCTCTACCCTCCTCCAGTTTACTTTCCTCTTTAAAAAATTAATTCATATTTTTCCACACTCATGTCTTTGCAGCTTTGTTCACAATAGCAAAGAGCTGGAAACAACCCAAGTGTCCATCAACAAATGAATGACTAGAGAAGCTTTGGTATATTCACACAATGGAATACTATGCTGCATTAAAAAACAAGGAACTCATGAAATATTATACAAAATGGGTGACCTTGGAGGACATTATGCTGAGTGAAATATCTCAGTCACAAAATGAAAATATTATTGCATAGGGCCACTGTTGTAAAACGGGACGACATCGCAGTTGAGCGAAGATTGAAAGAGGGGATAAATAATGTACACTGCATTCAAACAGATGAGGGAGGGAACTGTTTAAAAGGGATGTATGATTAGGTATTATTGTCATGACAGGAGTCCAGGATGAAGACTGCATAGTGGAGTGGACTTGGGGGAGTAATTGTTTAATAATGAAGGAATTTTTTACTTTTCTAAGAGAAGAGTGAATTGGGGGAGAGGTATGAGCAGGGAGAAAACTGCAACAATGTATGAATAGAAATCCTAAATCTATGTAAACTTTCATTAATATTAATAAAAAAGGAAAAAATTCATTCATATTTTTATATATTTTTTTAATTAGAGAAACTTTTCTGCTTATAGAGAAGTTATGAAAATGCCCAGATTTAGCAATATATTGGACATTTTCAATTCTATAATTTTGTTTCCTTTTCCCCATCATTTCTTAGAATGCTGGAAACAAATCTGTCTTCAAATTAAGGCATACACTTACCATTTATTCTGTTGTTTTTTCCACCAATTATAGTCTTTTTTACATCCTTCTGACCTGCAGTTGCATAGTGTGTAGGAAGTTGTGCTGTTAACCCAAAGGCTGATCCTCTCTGGCAGTTCAGATTGGCTCTGAGGGAGAAAGATGAACTGAGTCCTCTGCCATGTGGAAACCTTGTGGCAAGTCAGCTATGAGTCAGTTCCACCTCGATGACAGTGAATTTGAGTTTGAAGTTATCTTATTGCATCAGACTTCAAACTGAAATGTTGGAAGTTTGAATCTACCGGTGTTTCTCTGCAGGAGTAAGTTGACCAGCCTTCTTGAGTCAAAGTATATAGACTCCAGAACTCAATGGAGTGTCTCTAGGAGTCAGGATCTATACAACAGCTGTGTATTAAACCACCTGCATGGTGCTAACCATCAATGGAGTGAGTCAACTGGAAGGCTAGTGGTTCAGGTTCCCCCAGAGGCACCTCAGAAGAAAGTCCTGGCTGTCTCCTTCTAGAAGTGATGGCCTTTGAAAACACTGTGAGGCATGGTTCTGCTCTCACACACATGGCTCAGCGTTTACTCCAAGGGATTTGGGTTGGTTTGTATTCAGAACTATGGAGAAAAATGAGAAAGAAAAGTAAAGCATGTGGCTACTGTTGTTGTTTTGTACCACTGGGTCGGAACTTACCCATAACTGACCCTCTGACAGTTTTCACAGGCGGTTAATGGCACGGGAGGAGATTGCCTGTCCTTCACGCACAGAGCAGCTGGTGGATTCGAACCATGTGCCATTGGGATTACAGCCCAGCTTCTTACTACTAGGCTACCAGAGCTCTCTAAAGTGCGCTAAGCGCCAGGTAAAATGAGTTGAATTTCCCAATAAAATCATTGTAGAAAATATCCCCAGGAAGGTGGCACTTAAATAAATACTTAAAGGAGAAATGGAACAACCCTTGAACATATGTATCAGGAGAAAAAGCAATCCAGACACAGGAAATTATATCAGGTACAGGGAGCCGCTGGTGTCTTAGTGTTAAGGAATTGCGCTGCCATTGCAAAGGTACGAGCTTCAAATCCACCAACTGCTCTCCAGGAGGATAATGGGCAATCCCCTCTGGTGTGATTACTGCCTCTCGAAACCCGCAGGAGGTTCTGACTCAATGATACACAACAACAACAGGGGCTCTGTGTTGGGATCATAGCCATGTATGAAAAACAGCAAGTGAGAAAACTCCTAGTTATAGGTCAGACT
This sequence comes from Elephantulus edwardii, assembly GCF_000299155.1. Classification (NCBI taxonomy): domain Eukaryota; kingdom Metazoa; phylum Chordata; class Mammalia; order Macroscelidea; family Macroscelididae; genus Elephantulus; species Elephantulus edwardii. The sequence goes on along the minus strand of NW_006399808.1, from coordinate 8,362,920 downwards.
GGGGCAAATTATGATCTTAGGAGACATTTTGAAGTCCTGTATCCTGAATGAAGTTAAAAAGCTTTTAGAGAGTTTGAACAGAATAAAAAATTTAATAATTTATTTTCAGTTATAGAGTTAACCTAAAGGAGCTTTGGTGGCCTATTCTGTCAGGAGCAGGGGTATGCTTCTAGTAGAGGATCCTTCTACCCAAAGTCAGCACTTCTGGAGGTTCTGCAGGAGCAAGATGGCCTGTCTCCACCAGTGCGATTTACAGCTTTGGGAAACCCACTGGAGGGCCAACTATAAGTCAGTTCTAACTCAACAGCAATAAAGTCTCATTTATCTAAAGGAGAATCAATCGGGTTGCTTTTTACCCTCAGGCTTTCTAATCCATTTTTTTCTTTTTCTTAACTTCTTATTGTGATTTAACAGAAAGTTTACAAAACCTGTTGGTATTCCACTCAACCATTAATACACATTTTGTTTTATGACATTGATTACAAGCCCCACATTTTATCATCATTCTTCGCACTCCCTTTCTGTGCTCTTGTTTCCATTCAAATCACTGACCCACTCCGTTCTCTTCCTACTTTCTAAGCTTGATCCTTGGTCAGATTAAGCCCTTGTCAACCTCTGTCAATGATTGTTCGAAAGCTGAGTGTGTCTCTGATGTTAATGATCACCCCATAGATACGATTGCACTATAGGTTACCGCTTGCAAGTTTTGAAGTCCCCAATGTAGAGTATAGAACATTTTCCTTGTGGACTGTCAGTTGGCCTTGGTGGCCTGAAAAACGATGACTTAAAGCTCAGGGGTCTAGGTTGTGGTTAAGACGTTTAGGGGATCTTGCTTTCTGTTCGCTCTATTATAATTTGTGTCGATAAATTTGTGGCACATAAAAATACTCAATGTTGAAATATCAAGTCCCAGTGCCATGTACAATCATGAGTGTAGTCCTGTCACCAGCTGCTAGATGGTACAGTCATGTGAGTGGGTGGGATAAAGGCAGGGAAGTAGCTTATAACTTCCCTTAACCTAGACAGGGACGGTGGGGGAGAACTTCGTGAAGTCTTATAAGTAAATATATATGGAAATTTTTAGGCTTGTGGCTATGAATCTCATGTCCAGGGTTTGCATACTTTGTTCAAAGTGAGCGAATACAATTTGATTATTTCACTTTCTCTCAGATAATTTACACTTACAAGTTGGTGATTGCCTATATGTATATATAATGAATACATTTATTTGTTTGTAAGATATAAATAGGAAGTGTAAGTATATTGTAAGTATAGATTTATAAAGCACATTAATGAAAATGGAACTTGAAATAATGAAAACACAATTTGAAATTCTTTTCTTTCCTTGCTAACGTTTCAAAAGAAAAGACTAAGCATATATGGTGTATTTTGTCTCACTGGTGTATTTGTACCCTTCCCCCTATTTGGCAAACTTGTTTGAAAGTCTAGTGTTACATGTTATGTCATGGTTATACTGGAACACATGTGTTCAATACAGTTCATAAATGGAAGCAGCTGGTTTCCTGTGCCATTAAGAGAAGGCATGTACACAGCAGAGATCCTCAGACTTCAGACCTCACTGAATTCCCTTAGTATCCTGGGAAGGCATGCTGTGATTTCAGTTATTGCAAATGTGCAACAAGCTACCTTAACGACTTAAAAAAAATTATTTTGTTTCAATAGTTTGATTTTTAAATCTGGATATTGTTCTGTCTCCCTGTCCTTAGTGCCCATTCTCCCATCCTACCTAAAAAAAAAAAAAAAAAAAAAAAAAAAAACAAAAAAAAAAAAAAAAAAAAACCATTACACCTAGTCTTGTTCTTGAATCTGAAAATGCCTTGGCAAGGGAGGAAAAAGTTATCATCTCAAAGGGAAAAGTTGAATTCATACACAGGAACTGCAGGATTACTTTGGCGTTTTACTAGTCCCTTGTAACACTAGCAAGTCCCATAAATACCTCATGGAAAAACAGCGGAAAATGAGATCTGCAGCAGCCTTTTGAGATCGAATTTATGTTGCTGAACATTTTTTTGAGGTTGAGTGTAAAGGTCAAAAGAAAGTGGATAGATTAAAATTGCTGATTTTTGCAAACTTAAGGCCACTTTTAAAGGTTTCTCTTTCTATAGCAAGAAATTTTCAAGATTAATGACTTTGCTTCATTAGCTGAAATGTCATGTCTTCATTTAATATCTGGTACCTAAGACTTTAAGTGATTTAGTAGAGCTCACCCTGCAGACTCAGATCATGGTTTTGATCTCTCGTACACAGAATTGCTCCGAGTCAGATTTAACTGGACAGCACGTGATGACAACAACATGCAAAAGATAAAATATTCAATACTTTTAAAAGTATAGGTAAAGACATTAATTTATGAAAATGCAGATATTCCAGAAACAACTTTTGATAGCCTGATCTATATTTTTCTAATTTTAGGACTCTTCTTATCACTTGTCAGTATTTCTAGTTCTTAAGTTCTGATTTTTTCTTTTTTTGTTTTATAACACAATGGGATATTTTCCAAAATGTGATAAATTAATGCTTATGTTTATGTTATTTTGGAATTACTCATATTTTTTATTAAAATACAGAAGGAAAAGGTCAAATAAAAATTTGACAACTGTAACTTGTTGATCCAGCAACACAATTATCCCTTCCTTTTTCCTAGTTTTTTTATACCCACTGAATATTCGAGTGACAGTAAATGACCTCACAAAGAAATGATAGTGACAATTTTTGGCATTAAAGCAAAATCCATTGATGCCTTTACTGGCCTCTTTATCTTCTAAAAAGTCTTACACTGTCACTGCCTTATCAGTAAGTATCTGAATTGCTAGAGTACTTTGGATTTGGTGATATTGACAAAGAATTGATGTTCTTCCAATTTCATCTTGAGTATGTATGGTTTGAAACTTATTAATAGACACGATGTATTATACATGTGTATATCTTTATTTTTAATGTTAGTAAGGAAAGAAAAGAATTTCAAGTTGTTTTCATTATTTCAAGTACATAAAACCATAGCTTGTCTTAACCTAAGTTATAGATTATCTCTCTAATGCTTTAGCCATGTGTTTTTTTTACTTCACCATCCAGATTACCCACTTGATTAATGCTTAAGTGATTTAAAAAAAAATTTAAATTGCAAGTTTCATGGAAATTGTCCAGATAATTTCATATTATTGTTGCTGTGTGCCCACGAGTCAGGCTGACCCACAGATGACCCTCCAGTTGGTTTTAAATCGTTCAGGATATTGCTTGTCCTTTCTCCCACAAAGCAGCTAGCTGTTGAATTTGAGCTTACATACCTTTGAGATTGCAGCACTTCTTACCAGTAGACAACGAATGATCCCTAATTTTATATTACAGTAGTAACATATGAAATCATTTCCTTTCTGTGATTCACTGCCATCAACCCCAAGTCGCAGTGACCCTGCATCTAAGGCTGCAGTTACCAGGAGGAGACTGCTTGTCCCTCTCCCTTCAGTGATCGTGCACCCTTGGTTAGCACTGGGAAAGGCTACAGCCCATGTGACCAGAGCACCTTCTTTTTCACAGAAGTTAAGAATTAATTGTAAAGCTATTTTTTATCTCTAGGAAGTGAGGTTATAGGAGACCTTTGACATTGTGTTTTGTATATTTTTCAATTTTAATTTTCATGGCATTTCTTTTAAAAGAAAATATTAATAACCATTATTCATTTCTGTTTATACACCGAACAGTAACTGATTTTGTGTTCTGGAATTACAAAGAAGAGAAAATGTTCTTTTATCTAAGACCTACATTTTCATTCTCAGTTCTCTTATGTTAAATAACTATTCTTTGTAGGGGTGTCAGTAGACAGAGGTCCCGTATCTCCTCAGTCACTGATAGTTCTCAAACCCAGGAACACTATTTTTTTCCCTTTGTACTTCACTTCCTCATTAGTTTTCATGATACTGTATGGGCAATTTCCTCCTCTTAACTTTTTATATTTTATTACACTGTTAAAGTACAACTATGCTTCTCTTTTCAAGTGCCCTTTTCCATCCATTGCTGTTTATACTCAGTTGTCCCAGGTGGACAATATTTCTGATTTGGGAAGAGGGAGAAAATGATTTTGTAGCTAGCTAGCCATGTTAAAAGATTTTTAGGAAAATAGAAACTATTGAGCCATGTCTTAATGAGAGTACTCTCCCCAGACAAACGCTAAGCTTTTATTGACCCTGTTGCCACTCTTATTCTTGAGGCTGCCTCTTTAGGGTGTTTGTAATATTTTTTTTCTTGGGGCTTTTCTTTCCCTCTTTTTTTTTTAATTGGGAAAAACATATTGGGGATACAAGGAGGTGAGGGTTGGGGGCAGAAGGGTGAGGATGGGCAGGGATGCAGTTGCAGAGCTGCATAGTTTGGTTGGTGGGGGGAGCAGGTTAAGGAAATGATGAGGGTCCAGTGGGGACCAGATGCTACAGATTAGTGACAAGCATTTTCCAATGGTAATTAAACCAACTGTCTTATTGATTTGGGAATTGGGTGCCAACTCTCTGGCTTCTTCATGCTGAACAGGGGCGTAGACGTAAAAGGGGCAAGGGAGGATGCTTTATCACCTTACTGGTGGTCTTGGGTTAAAGCTGCTTGCCTTCTTGCTCTGTTAGAAGATATTTTCCTGTCATTTGCTCCCCTCTGGACTGCAAAGTGTTTTCCCAGGTGGGTCCAGTGGGGATGGCTTGTTGAACCCAGAGGCTCCATCCTCCTTTGCTTCCTTAGCTGTCAGTTGTATTTCCTTTTTGTCACTGGCACTCAGTTCAGGGTCAATTCTGGAGTAAAACTCAGAGTTAAGGTTACCTATAGGAAAGGGAGGACACCTAGAGAGAACAAACTTGTGAGTTACAAGTTTGAGGGTGTTGCTTTCAGGTTTACTGTGGGGGAGGGTGGCAGAAGGTGGCCTAGGTAACATTGGATACCCTAGGCATTCTTTTTTTTTTCTTCTCCTTCCCCACCCAGGGCTCAGATGGCACAATCTGGGGACTGAGGAGCTCACCCTGAGGGCCGCAACGGCTCACACCAAGCTGAGGGCCGAGGGCAGCCCGCCCCGGGCAGAGGGCCGCAACGGCTTGCCACAAGGCGGGGGCCAGGGGCAGCCCATCCCGAGCAGGGCAATACCCCCAGGAGCTGGCTGGTATACTCCCCCTCCAATTGCCCCTACCCCAGTCTGGTCCCCTCGCCTGACTGAGGACTCTGTGGTCAGGGATAGTGTTTCCAATCTCAGCACTGCCACTTTTACCCCCCCATAAGTGGTCATACTATATTTTGAAGTAGGTGTCACTGCCCTCCCCCTTTATATATGATAAAGGGAACCTGAGAATTGTCAACAGACTTCCCCCAGGTCTAACCATCTTTTGGCAGAAGCATTCAACAGAACAAAATATGTGGTGCATTTAGGATGTTGTTCCTCTTGTGCATGCTGCCACTGTTAAGGTCGTCAGACTCACAGTGACTTTCAGCAATCCATTTTATAGCTAATCATCTTCTTTGGCCTGTCCAAGGAAACCCAAACCTGCAGGGCATGCATCCCATCCCCCACCTGCTACGCAGGCGGCCAGAGGTGCGGCTGGCCATTGGGGGTGCGCCCCCCCCACCTCAACGCACGGGTGCTCTACGTGTGCGCAGCCCCTCTTGTGCAGGTGGCCGGCGTGCACCCGCTTCCCCCACAGCCACCATCCTGCCTCCAAGAATTCTCTCCAGTACAAGTCCACCTTGTGGCAGTGTAGTGGCTTCACTGTACCAGTCTTGAGGAGGGCTGGCACCCAGCATCCATCCTGGGTGAGGGAATCCATTAGTTCTGGCTGTGGAAGCCTCATGGAGCTGCAGCGGCTGTGCGGTGCAGCAAGGGCTCTGGGGGGGGGGGGGGGGTTGGGAGCCACGAGACTCACCCATTTCTCCTTGGGAATCCTTGAATTCCTGTTGTTGCACCTCGATCTTCACTGAGGACTGGCTAGTCATCAACTGTTTAAGTGTTCATTTATCAATAAGCCGAAGTCTGTAGAAGGCCATAATGGCCCTGCTTTAAGTGGTCCGCTGCTCCCGCAGCTCACCACGCTGTCTCTGCCTCCGCCACCATCTTGGATCTCCTTTTCTTGGGGTTTTTTACAAAAGTCGTATACATTGTGTTTTGTTTCTATATATTGTGTTTCATGGATTCCTCCATTTACACTTTATTTCACATTATTACCATTCTCATACCTTGTGTTTTATAAAAGTAATCACTGTTGGTCTATATCCGCCATTATCACATATTTTCAGGTCCCCATGGGATCTTTCCTAATTCCTTCAGCCCTTACTCTGTCTGCTAAACTCTGCTACCTTGAGATTTCCCACCCTCCCCACCTTCAACTTTCCTCCTTCTCCTTCTCCCTTTGGTCTTTTGTACATCTCTTATGAGTTATAAATGTTGTTGTTGTTGTTGTTGTTGTTGTTGTTGTTGTTGTCAGGTGCCATCAAGTGAAGTACAACATATATCAACCCTATGAATAAAAGATCTAAACCTTGTTCTATCTTGTGTCATCCTAACACTTCCTGACACACTAGACCCCATTGCAGAAGTCACTGCATCAATCTACCTGGTTGAGAGTCTTCTCTTCTTCACAGATCCTCCACCCTTCCCAGCATCATGTCCTTCTCCAAGGGATAGCCCTTTCTAGCCACTTGTCCAAAGTATGTGAGTCAAAGCCTAAACATTCTTGCCTCCAAAGAGCACTCCAGCTGTGCCCACTTCAAGATATATTTGTTTGTTCTTTTGGCCGTCCATGGCATGGTCAGAGCTATTCTCCAACACCATAATCAAAAGTATCAATTCTTCATCTGTCATCCTTATTCATTCTCCAACTCTTAGATGCATAGCAAGTGATGAAAAGACTATGGACCTGAATCAGATGCACCTTAGTCCTCAATCTGACATCATTACTCCTCATTATTTTGGAGAGGTCCCTAACTGCTTATTTTCCCTGTGCACTGTGCCGCCTTACTTCCTGGCTGCTGCTATTAAAGCTAATTGCTGAGCCAAAACGATGAAGTTCTTGAAAGTTTCCATTTCTCCTCCATCTATCATGATGTTGTCTATCAGTCCATTGGTAAGAATCTTTGTTTTCTTGACATTGAAATGCAATCTTTACAGAAGACTGCATTTCTTGATTTTCTACAAGTGCTTCAAGTCTTCCTCACTGGAGCAAGTAAGGTTGTGTTATTTTCATAACATAAGTTATTGATGAGTTTTCCTCCAATCCTGATGCCACATTCCTCTTCATAGAGTCCAGCATCTTAAATATTTTGCTTATACAGATTAAATAGGCCTGAAGAGAGAATACAACCCTGCCACACTCCCTTCTTGATTGTAAACCATGCAGTGTTCCCCTGCACTGTTTTCACAACAGCCTCCTGGTCCGGGTATAGGTTCTGCATTACCACATTAATTGCTCTGGGACTCCCATTCTTCTCAATATCAGCTGCAATTTGATATGATACACAAAGTCAAATGCCTTTGCATAGTTACTAAAGAACAAATACACATTCTTTTATTCTTTACTTTCATCCAGGATTCATGTGACATCAGCAATGTTGTCCTTGGTGTCACAGCCACCTGTAAATCCTGCTTGACAGTTTTCTGACAGTTCTCTTCCAATATACCGTTCCAGCTGTTTTTGGATTTTTTTTTTTTTTTTTGCATGTGATATTATTCAGTAGTTTTTACATTCAGTTGGATCACCTTTCTTGGGAATGGTACAAATATGGACCTCTTCCAATCCATTGGTCAGACAGCTGTCCTCCAAACTTTCAGGCATAGACTGGTAAGCCCATCCTAGGCTGCATCTTTTAATTGAAACAAATCAATTGGTATCCACTTGATTCCTGGGGCCTTATTTTTTGGCAATACCTTCAATACAGCTTCCACTTCCTCCTTCGTTACCATTAGCTCCTGATCATATGGTGCTTTCTAAGCTTTTTCAGTGTCAGTTCTTTCTGGTACACTGATTGTGTGTATTCCCCTCCATCTTCTTTTGGTGATTTCAGAGTAATTCAGTATATTGCCGGTAACATCTCTCAAGATTGTGACACGAGGCTTAATATTTTTTTTTCCGTTCTCTCAACTTGAGAAATGCAGAGCAAGTGCTTCCCTTTTTATTCCACATTTGCAGCTCTGCACATTCCATTGTAATACTTTGCTTTATCCTCCTGAGCTAGTTCAGTTAACATAATGCTCTCCAGCCTCTCCCATATAAAAATTTTCAAAATCTTTGCTCCTGAGTGCTGCATAGTATTTCATTGTGTGTAAAACCACAATTTCTCAGTCCATTTGTTTGTTGATGGGCATTTTACTGTTTCCATCTTTTTGCTCTTGTGAATAATGCTGCTATGAATATTGCTGTACAAATCTCAGTATCTCAGTTCTGTTTTCCTCAAAGTATATTCTTAACAGTGGAATATATAGGTCATTTGCAATTTATATACTCAGCTTTTTGAGGAAATGATATACTGTTTTCCAAAATGGTTGTGCCATTTTACAATTCCACCAACAGTGTATGAGAGCTCCAATCTCTCCATATCCTCTCCAAAATTAATTGATTGCTATTCTGTTAAACTTTGTCACTGCTACGGGGGTGAACTGATGTCTCATTGTGGTTTTGCATCTTTATTTTGATTTTGCATCTTATTGATTTGCATCTTATTGTCAGTGATTTTGAGCATTTCTTCATGTGTCTGTTGGCCATGTGAATGTCTTACTCTGTGAAAACTCTTTCCATGTCTTGCCCATTTTGTGATTGGATTATCAGGCTTTTTCTTGTGGAGGTCCTGTATCATTCTGTAAACTTTCATCATGAGACCTTTGTCTTAAATTGCTAATTTTTCCCCCCATTCGGTATGTTTTCTTTTCACCCTATTGGGAAAAGGTTTGATGCAAACAGAGATTAACTCTTTAGATGGTCCCATTCATCAATATTATCCTCTCCTGGTTGTGTCTTTCTGGCAGTATTTGCCAGCTTCTTTGTAATATAGACTAGGCTTTGTAAATTTGTTCCTGTTTTGTCTCTTATGATCTTTATGGGTTTTGGTTTTAACCCTACATCTCTGATCCATCTTGAGTTTCTTTCTGGTTTTGGTGTGAAATGTAGATGCTGCTATTTTTTAGTATTTTTGACATTAAAAAATCTCATGTTTAAGATGAAACAAAAGCTGTTATTCTGATAGATTTTACAAACTATTATTTAAGCCCAAATTTAGCCATCATAATATGTACTGATTCTTTCAAATATGATACACTTTCAGTTTTTTGTAAGAATTCTTGATCTCATGATTTTTAATGTTTTAGCTGTGTGCAGAAACTTCGGTAAAATTTACGATATGTACTCTATAGTTGTTAATAGAGCTTTCATGAAGGAGTCCAAGTCGTGTACTTGATACAGCATTAGGTAGCAAATTGGTTTTTAGCTATTACAAGGTATAGTTTCCGACTAATTTATATAATGTGCAAGTTAATGACATTTCTGGACCTACATGTGTCCATTTAGAAAATTAAAGATTAATAGAATAATCTTGAAACACACTACCAACTCTAAAGCAGATCTGTGAAACAATTTTTTTTTATGTCCTCTAATGGAGAATTTTAATTGTATACAAAATAGAGTAGAATAATGAACCCCTATGTAACCCTCAACAAACAACAACAAAACGCCTTTTTCTGTCAAGTTAATTTTAGACAACCCCCTGTGGATCAGAACTTCATAGGGTTTTCTTCCTTTTTTTCTTTTCTTTCTTTTTTAATAATTTGGGGTGTGGATGTGATCTTGCACACCAAATTGGGTTCCCATTTAGCAGTTTTTCTAAAACTTACTCTGTGACCTTGGTTACAGCTCTTCAATGCCTCCGCATTTTCTTTATCTCCATTCTGTTTACTCTCTTTCTGACAATCTAGCTTGCCTGGCCACTCTCCTTTTTCTTCCCATCTTTGAGATAAGTGGCTGATACAGAGCTCCTTGCAAGTAGTTTTCTAAGCCAATCTATTACTTGGCTGAAAGTAGATTTCCAGGAGTGACTTTGGTTCCAAATAAAATGTGTATCTTAGGTCTGTGGTCTTGAGGGTTACTCTAGACCCTGATTCTAGTAAGAGTGTTCTTGTTGTAGGAACTTTAGATTGTTCTGCAATTTTCCACTGTTCTGTCCAATACTTTCTCTTGTGCCCTAGTTCGAACAACTGATTCTAGTAACCAGGCTCCTTTGAATTTGCTGTTCTGAGATTAGAAATGGTTCTATTTTATGTGGACTTTAGTCTTGTGGTTCAGTCCTTGGTTTTATTCTTCCTTTTCTATCTTAGATATCTGTTTGACCTTTGGCACTACTCACCTAACTAGGATATAAAACTTTAATATGCATTATGCATGGTCCCAAGCCTTCTCACCCAAGAAACCCATCCTGTGAACTGTCGCCCTGTTTCTAGGCAGTCTCCTTACTTGGAGCGCGTGATCAAGAGGGACCAGGCCCTGGAAAATGCTGTTTGGTTTTGGATTGGGCTGCTTTGTACCTGCAGATCACTTTGGTTACTATTGATATTTTCACAATATTAGATCTTCTTACCTATTTGCCTGCAGTTTTCTTTTACAGTTTATGGTTGATTTCTTTTGGTTTCTTACAATAATGTTTTATAACATGTGTAATCTTTTACATCCCTGATTAGGTTTATTCCTAAGTGTATTTTCTTTTTCAGATTTGTTAATAGTCTTGTTTTCTTCTTGCAGTTCTTTTTGTTAGTGTAGAGAAGCCAACTAATTTCTATGCCCACTGAATGTTTTTATTGGTTCCACTAACTTTTAACTTTCTTCCTCTTTTTTTCCCCTTTAACAAACAATCCTGTTGACTGTAGAGTCTTTGCAGTGCTCTATGAATACAATTAGGTCCTGTATAAATAAACATAGTTTTACTTATTTCTCATTTAGATGCTTTTTATATCCATTTTTTGGGGGCTGCTGCTCAGGCTAGAACTCCCAGTATTTGTCCCATTTCATTATAAAGGGGAATGCTATCAGTCTTTCTCTTTGTTTTTTACTTCACAAATATGCTCTTAATTATGATGAATTTTCTCCTTGTTTTTTTTACTCTTTTACTTTGTTTTATTTATTTGATGATTATATTGATTAGTTTCTAATATTGAAACAGGCTTGTATCTCTGATATAAACCATACTGTAGAATGCTATTGATTTTTATTCATTTGAATTTTTATAATTTTTATTCATGAGGGATTTTGCTTTATAATTTTCTTTTTTTTAATGAAATTTATTATTCATTTCAGTAATAATTTACAGAGACTTTGGATTTCCATTCATTCATTTTATACTTTTCTCCCCTCCCAACCCTCCCCCTAGTACACTACCCTCTTGGAAAAGGAAAAGGAAAATTCTTTCATTGTTTTACAAACCCTCTCCCAGATCCACTCCACCATGTAGCCTTCGCTCTAGAGTCCTGTCATGACAAAAATACCTAATCACGTATCCCTTTTAAACAGTTTTCTCCCTCATCTGTTTCAGTACAGTATATATTATTGAACCCATCCTTCTCAGTCTCTCCCCAACCCCAAGGTCAGTCCTGTTTTACAACAGTGGCATCATGCAGTATTTGTCCTTTTGTGACTGAGATACTTCGTTCAGCGTAATGTCCTCCAGGGTCACCCATTTTGAATAATATTGCATGAGTTCCTTGTTTTTCAATGCAGCATAGTATTCCATTGTGTGTATATACCACAGCTTCTCTATCCATTCGTTTTTTGATGGGCACTTAGGTTGTTTCCAACTCCTTGCTATTGTGAACAAAGCCGCAATAAACATGGGTGTGCATATATCTGCTTAGATGTCAGTTGTGGTCACTTTGGGGTACATTCCCAGTAGTGGAATCGCTGGGTCAAATGTTATCTCTCTCTATTTGCAACTTTTTGAGAAAGTGCCATACCGCCTTCCCCAGTGGTTGTACCATTTTACACTCCCACCAACAGTGAATAAGGGTTCCAGTTTCTCCACAACCTCGCCAGCATTTGTTGCTTGTGCTTTATCATTTTCTTTATTGTATTTTTGTCTAGCTTTGGTTTCAGGGATCTGCTGGTTTCATAAAATAAATTGGGGAGTATCAATTTCTTTTTTATGTTTGTTCCACAATAGCCTGATCCAAGCCATAATCTTTGTAATTACCTGCTCTATATCAGAAAACTGGGCAATGACTAGGGATGATAGCAGAAGAATTGATGCCTTTGAGCTGTGCTGCAGGAGAAGTGTATTAAATATACCATGGACTGCCAGGAGAACAAACAGGTTCATCCTAGAGAGGGTGAAAAAGCAGGCTACTCCTTGGAGGCAAGAATTCTAAAGCTTCGTCTGACATACTTGGAACATGTTGCAGGGAGGGACCAGTGCTTGGAGAGGGACATCATGCTTGTGAGGGTGAAGGTACAGCACAGGAGAGGAAGACCCTCGATGAGATGGATTGATTCAGTGGCCTGCATAATGAGAACAGATGTGTCAGAGACAATAAGATTGGCACAGGATAGAGCAGGGTTTTAGGGTGGTTGTACATAGGGTTGCTATGAGTTGCAGGTGACTTGATGACACAGAACAACAGTAGTTGTAGAAATGGTATCAACTCTTCTTTTAGTGTTTGCTAGAATTCTCCAGTGAATTTAGATTTTGGGTTTTTGTTGAGAGATTGACATCTTTTGTTTTCTTTTTATTGAAGATCTTTTCAGGTTTTTCACCTTTCGGTGTGTTAGTTGAGGTAGTTAGTATGTTTCAGGACATTTTCCTATTTCTTTGGTATTTTCTAATTTGTAACAATATACATTTTTCATATTATACTCTTTTAAGGAGCTTTGGTGGCACTGTTCAGTTGACTGATCAGCCAGAAAGTCAGTGGCATGAATCTGTCAGCTGCTTCAGGGAAGAAAGGGAGACATTCTCCCCTGTAGTGTTATGGCACTGGAAACCCAATTTTGGGTTGTTGTGAATTGGAATTGGCTCAATGGCAGTGAGTATGCTGTCTGTTCATTCCATAGAGTTTTCAGTGTCTGCTTTTTTAACTTGGTCACCAAGTCTGTCTTCCAAGGCACTTGGGGATAGACTTGAACTTCTGCTTTTCAGTGAGCATGTGGATAGTTTGCATCTCCTTTCTTATCCAGTATAAAGATAACATTTTTCTCCAGTTTTCAAATTTATTAAATCACTTTCTATAACTCTATGAACTTGTGGATATTTGGTTCTTTGGATTATAATTAAATATTGTATTAGGGTTTGTTTTTTGGTTTATTTTTTTTTCAAATTCTAGTTTTGACCATTGGGAAGTCTTTCACTTTGCATGAAAACTTATGACAGTCCCTGCCCCCCATATTCTTTTTTTTTTCTTTTCATTTTCTACATCTCACAGCTTCTGGTACTGCAGTAGACTTTAGGCTTTCTATGACCCCAGTCTTAAACTCAGCCCTTTCTTCTCTTCTTGAAGAATGGTTTTAGAAACCAACTTCTGGATGTTGGCTATCCTGGCTTCTGAGTTCTTCCAGTATGGAACTAGGAAATAAATTTAGCCTTCTAACTGATGAGTTCACATACTATATTCCTATACTGGTCTATCTCTATCTCTGTCTTTGTGTGTACATATAATAAATATGTCAATCCATAATGGTATCTCGGATTCATACCCAGCACCATAGTTCATTCTAAGATCTCATTTTGCTTTTTTTTTTATTTCTTTTTTTTAATTGTTGCACATATTTTTCTTCTCTCCTCCTACCCCTCCCACCTTTTTGATTATTTATACCCTCTCTAGTAGAGAGAAAGCTAACTTTTATTTTCTAACATATATTACTTACTTGCTTAACCTTGTTATTGTTATGTCAAGGTAGACTTGACTCAGAGCTGACCCTCAAGCAGATTTTTAGAGGCAGTATGTCACATAGGAGGGCATTTCCCATCCTCCTTTCACCAAGCAGTGCCTCATCACTCTGTAATTTTAGACTTTAGTATTTGCATCAGATTTTTTTTAGTCTTAAACCTTACAGTATCCAAACACAATGGTATTTGCTGAAGTTAGTTTTATACCCTTTCCCTTAAGCACCTTCTGAAATGTTGTATCATGCATATGTAATCCGTTAGACTAATCTCCCCCTGTATGCTGGGTCTGCCAGATTTTCTTCTTGGTTTTCTAATAATTATGAATTCTTGACTACTATGAAAACAAACAGGTCTGTCCTGGAGAGGGTAAAACCGGTTTGCTCCTTGAAGGCAAGGATTTTGAAGCTATCTCACATACTGTGGACATCTTACCAGGAAGGGTGTCCTTAGAAAAGGACATCATGCTTGGAATTGTGGAGGGTCAGTGCAGGAGAGGGAGACCCTGGATGAGATGTGGCAAGGGTCAGGTATCTCAGGGTAGGTCAAGGTTCAGAACCGTTGGTCATAGAACTGGTATGAGTCATAGTTGAGTAGGGGAGACATAACTTCACATTGGAATGTGGGATGTGGTTGACCACTACAGAGAAAACCATTCTATTGCTCTAAAAATTGGAATATGGGCCTCCTTTGTACTTATCATCCCTCTCTCCATCTCAGGCGATGTGGTGCTGGTGTGTGTAGGGAGTTTCACTAACCCACAGGTGCATCTCTGGTAATTTGAATTCAGCAGTGGCTCCTCTATAGAAGATGCTAGTCTCCTCCCTCCCGTACAATTCACAGCCTAGGAAAATCAACTGTGTCGGGAGGTCATCTCTGGTGGGTTCCAATTCATTAACAATGAGTTTTTGAGAGTCTCCCCATCCCCAAGTATAGTTTGTCTTAAGGATGTTACATAAATGGAATAAGATGGTGTGTTGCCTATAGAATCTGATTTCTTCTCAATTCAAAAAATGCATTGATGATTAGTTTCTGTTTGGTGATTCTGTAGTGATTTTTTATATAAAACATGTACACATTTTGTTTTATTTTATTGTCTTTCCTAGATCTTGCGGTGGTTCATTTTTTAAAAAAACAAATTAAGTTTATTACAACCTTGCATTAAATACTTCTATGAACGACACTGGTTTTCAGACAGTGTGTGCATATTCCATGTCTCTGTGTCACATATTGTTAAATCTTACAATGTTTCAAACTTTTTTCTGTTGTCCACTTACCAGACATATGCACTTTTGTATGCACTTGGAAACAAAAAAATTGAGTAGCTTGTTTTACTGTGGTGTTTTGAAACTGAACCCATCATATCTCCAAGGTATGCTTGTAGTTTCAGAATGCTTTTAGATTCATTTGATGTTATCACAGGCTCTCTCTTTTATCTTCCACCTGATTTGTTTTTTCCTTCTGTTTTTTGTGTATTTCTTCTGGTAATTTGTAAAGATTGAGATTTTAGTCTCGTGATTACCTTGAGATCTTTGTATAGGAGAAGATACCCAGAAAAAAAGTAAGCAGTAACAAAAAGAATAGGTGTCTAGAATATTATATAGTAAAAATAATCCTAAAACTAGTATTTAAAAATCTCCAACAAAATAGAAAGACAGGCCAAAGACATCAGTAGATGCATTATTTTAAAAGAAATTCACATGGCTATTCAGCCAATGAAAATGACTGAATAGCCATTCATTTGCCATTTCTTCTTTATTTTTTTTTTTTTCTTCTTCTTCTTCTACTTAGGACTTTATTAGAGAGATTTGTGCTAATCTGGAAGGGGGGTCTGGGATGGGCAGGACCAGCATCCATCTGAGGGGGCTTTTTTAAGCATCAGGCATTTCTCTATTCAGTTTAGAGCAAACACCCTCATTAATGAAACCCCCAGAGAAGGGAGGATAGAGCCTGCCAGGCAGCCTGGGATGCGGGAGGGCCTTGGCACTGCTGGGCCCCTTGGACAGCAGGACCATAATGTCAGCCTCCATGTGGATGGTTGGGAAGCGGAGGCTGTACATCCGCACAGGCACACCATCAGGCCCCACCAGGAACTTCTCCAAGTTCCAAGCAATGTCATTGTGGCACACCGGAGACCACGTGATCAACTTGGGGTCTGTCATGAATGCAGTGGCATCGTCACTGGGCGTGGGCAGGGCTTCCCACAGAAAAGCGAACAGGGTATGCGCCTGAGCACCATTAACATCGCACTTCTCAAAAAATGTGACATTGGGCTCGAACCCGTGTCCTGGTCGAACATGCTTCACGGAATTCAGGCTCTCTTCGTTTTTGGCGTTCTCCTGATGCCCAGACATGGGAAGCGGAGCACAACCAGCCCTTGGGGGCCGAAGCACCGCTGCAGATCGTTCATGTGGGTGTAGTCCTGGACCGTGGTGCCTCAGAGCAACGCCACGTTCTCGGGGAGCAGCACTTTGCCCTGCAGCGGGCCCAGGCTCGGGGAGCTCCCCGCCGGTCAGTGGGCGCGCAGAGAAGGCAGGCACGGTGCGCGCTGCTGCCGCCGCCAGCACAGCAGCACACATGGCGAAGGACTGAGAAGTGAGCTTAGAACTCGGAACCCAGAACCCCATCTACCATTTCTTTAAAAGGGAAATTCATTAAAAAGTATACATTTACCTCTTACTGATTTACAGTCAATTAGCAAATCTTTTTCCAGTTTAGAGTTGGGAAATGTTCCAAGTCAAATACTACACAACTTTTGGATTATTAAACTTTATTCACTTTACATTATGTATGATATTGAAAGATAAGAATTCCCTATAATCTAAAAACCAATGCAATCCTTTAAACATGTGATATCATGGAGTTGATCTAGAACTTATAAATGACATGTTTTCTCCACATATATGTGTGTGTGTAAATATAAATGTATAAATTTATATATATATACACACACATTGAGATAATTTAGGCACTCTCTCAATAAAGATGTATATTTAAGATGTTTAAGCATCAGAAGACTCAGCATTGTAAAATCTCAATATTTTCGATTACCAGATTGATCCACAGATTTACCGTAATTCTCTTTTTGGGTTACATATAAATCCTAGCAAGTAAGGATACATCAACATACCATACAGAAACATACAACAGATACAATCTTCCAAATCAATTAAATGTGTTGAAAATATAGTCTGATTCAAATATGAATTGTCTTCTGTACATGTTTAAAATGTTTAAAAAAAGTGTATGTTGTTAGTATGTGCTGTCAAGTCACCTGCGACTTGGCGATCATATGCACAATTGCTAGGAACCCTGTTTTCTCCTGAGCCAGTCTCGCTGAGCTGACTCTAGCATACCTGCCCCCATTAGCCCAGTTTCTATGTCAGTCCATCTCATCCAAGGTTTGCTTCTCCTGTGCTGTCCCTCACCCTTCCAAGCATGATGTCCTTCTCCAAGGACTGGTCCCACCTAGCAGCATGCCCAAGGTATGTGACACAGAGCTTCAAAATCCTTGCCTCCTAGGAACAGCCTGGTTTTACTCTTTCTAGGGAAGAACTGTTATTTCTCTTGGCTGTCCATGGTATAACACTGTTCTGCAGCACTGCAGCTCAAAGGCTTCGATTCTTCTTCTGTCATCCTTAATCACTAGTCAGCTATCAGATACATAGCAAGTAATTGTGAAAAACTATTTCCTGGATAAGGTAAACCTTTGTCTTCAGACTGACATCATTGCTCTTTGGCACTCTGGAGAGATATTTTTTTTTTTCTATAATTATATTTTATTAATTTTCATAAACATTTACAGAGATTTTGGGCTTCCACTCATTCATTGTTGCACTATTCTCTTTACCCTCCTCCCAGTTTGTTCTTGTCCAAATGCCACAGTGCTTGTCAAAGCCAGTTCTGATTCATCTTCTTTGTCAGTGTATCCTTTGCCATTCCCTATCACTCCTCCCTGAGAGAGACTTCACCCTGAGTCATAAGGAAAAGGGGACGGCGTATTCTCTTAGCTACTTCCTGCTGAAAAGGGACGCTGTGGGTTTCAGGGTGAAGATCTTCTCTCACTACTCTAAAGGGCCCCTTTGGCAGTAGGAAACACATAGACTATTATGGAGATTGATTTTGGAATTCAGATGCACTCTTATTGATTGTGCTTGGTTGTACATGTACATATCCTTCAAGATGTATCATGGGGGTGTTGCAACCTAGAAGACACAAATTTGACTAACAAGTTATAAGTACATGAGACTCTGGAGAGATATTTGACAGCAGATTTTCCCAAAGCAATTCGTCTTGATATCTTGAGTATTGTAGAACTAAGCAAGCTGAAATTGTTCACAACATCAGTCTCTTCTCCATCTATCCTTGGTTATACCAATTGGCCCTCTTGGTGAAAATCTTTAATCTTATTTTTAATAATGAATTTCATTCCATATTGAAGATGACCACCCTTCTTCTGCAGTAAATACTTCAGATCCTCCTCAATTTCAGCAACTCTTGATCAAAATCCGTTTCCTTGAAAGTTGGAGTATTGTCTCTAATGTCGTATCTGAATATGGATGTCAGCACAAGAGAGGAAGACCCTCTCTTGATTAGGGTAATGAACGTGGATGTGTGAGAGACATTAAGGGTGGCACAGGACAGAGCAGGATTCAGACCTGTTGTATATACGTTGCTATGAGTTGCAGGCGACTCAACGGCACCTTAACAGCAACAATTATATAACATAACTTTTCCCCCAAGGTTTCTATTTGTTTGTTTTAACATGATATGTTTTCATATCTGAGACAATAAACTTTACCTCTGAGGTTAGGCTTATGGTGAGAATTAGGCACAGTACATATAATCTTCTTCGGTATGTGCTGTACCTTTGATAATGGGTTCTTACTGTATTATTTTTTAATAAAATTTTCTTTTTTTATAATAATTTATCTTTTGCAAATCCAGTTGAGCTATTTTATTTAAACTTACCAAAATGTGTCTTTGTTGTAGTTGCCACTGATTCTCTTTTTCATTCCAAGGCACTTCCTAATGATGATTAGTCCTTTTGGTTTTAGAAGAGGTCTATCATTACTCTGTGGTCGTAAAGTGGCCTTGTAAATCAGTTATCATCATTGTAAGAAGAGAAAGCAACAGCTCTCCATCATCATTAATATTCTTTCAAATAATGCAGTTCATATAACAAAGCATTAACTATAAATATTTTATAGTAAATCCTGCTATGTAATTAACTAAGTCATTAGGGTGTAATAGTTCTACATAATAAAGATAGTAATTACTATTAAGAATTTTGCTGTGGTGTGGATTAATATTTTGATTAGAGGGTTGATTTGTTGATGAAAAAGAACAAATAAAAATACATTAAAATATAACTTAGGACCAAATCAGTTCCAACTAATAGGGAATACCATTGAGTTTCCAGGATTCCATAAAGCAAATCTTTAAGAGAGCAGATTGCTCATCTTTCTCCCACGGGGTGTGTGGGAAATTCAACTGCCAGCCTCTGATAAGCAGTCCAGTACTTTTGGCACTTTGCCACTGTGCTCTTTCAAAATGTAGTACTTTAATATTTTTTATTATACAGATAACATTTTGTTATTGTTGTTAAATGCCGTTGAGCCGTAGATGACTCCAAATAACCTTATGAATGAAAGACCTGAACACTTGTATAACTTTCATTTGGAAGTGGATGCCACTACTGCTTCCACGCCTGTTTTAATTGGAGAGCTCCACCAAACACTGTCCACCAAGGGTAAGCATTTTCTCATTTGATACATCAGTGTCCCAGTGTTGAGCCTCATAGTAACCATGAGTTATCTCTTTATAGCAAATGGACAGACCAGTGCTATACCATGTAGAAGAAAATTATTAAAATTAACAGTTCTAAAATACTTATTTTATTAACTACTGGTTTGGGGTTTTTTTCTCTACACATTTTAATATTAAGAAAATTATGGTAGATTGTTGTTGTTGTTAGGTGCTCTCTAGTGGAATACAACTCCTAGGGACCTTATGAACAACAGATCTGAAATCTGAACCCTATCATTCCTTCTGTCATCTTCATCATCTCTGTCATACTTGAGCCCATTGTTGCAGTCAGTGTGTCAGTCCATCTGGTTGTGGGTCTTCCTCTCTTCCCTTGACCCTCCACCTTTCTGAGCCTGATGTCTCTCTCCAGAGAATTGCCTCTCCTAGCAAAATGCCCAATACATGTGAGAAAAAGACTCAACTTACATAGTATCAAACATCAAATGCTGACAATAGGAGCATTTCCACAGACTGTAAGATGAATAATTTAAAAGAAGTATTAGAGCACATTATTAAGTATAGCTATCTTTGTAATTCAGCATATTATTTCATTTATCTCTATATCATTTTTTCAGCGAGGTAGCTCTGGTGGCCTAGAGATTGCATTACCAACAGAAAGGCAGGCAGTTCAAATCCATTAACTAATCCTAAGGAGAAAAATCTACTCTCATGTGATTTAAAGCCTTGGCAAACATGCTGGACATTAAGTTGTTTTGTTTTTGTTTGTTTGTTTGTTTGTTTGTTTGTTTTTTAACCCCAACAGCAGTGAGTTGTTCTGTCACACATACACACACACACACACAAAGAGGATGTGCTATAAAAACGGCAACAGTTACAGCTCAAAGGAATTCTTCATCTGGTTTCTAGGGTTACAGGAAGAGATTGCCTGGCTTCCTTCTATATATCAGCTGCTGGTGGATTCGAATTACCAATCTCTAAATCAGCAGCGCAAAACGCAATGCTCTGTGCCGTGAGGATGATCTTACTCACTTCGCCCAATAGTCACAAGTAATGGCACTTGGTATTGGTATTCAATTGTAAAAGTCTCACATGGGAAATTTGGTTCAATTCCTGGCCCGTATACCTCATGCAGAGCTATCTACCACCCATCCATCAGTATAGGTTTGGGGGAAAGCAGTGAATTTTCAGTGAACTGAAGAAAGGATGAAAAGATGTGTCTTGGAGAAAGTGCAGCCAGAGTGCTCCTTAGAGACAAGTATGATGAGGCTTTGTTTCACATACTTTGAGCATGTTGTTAGGCTGTTTCTTGGAAATGGACATCATGCTTGAAATAGTTGCGTGTCAGTGGAGAGGAAGACCCTCAACCAGATGGATTATCACGGTGACTGCTGCAGTGGGCTCAGTTACATCAGAGTTGAGAAGGGTAGGACAGGGGTTAGTCTTGTTCATAGGGTAAGTCGTACTAGACTTTGACACCTAACCACAAGATGTTGAACTGATTTCAGCAATGAAAACGCTATTGACCAGTGGTCTGATTGGTTTCGGGACAGCATCTCATTCATTGTGCATGAGTTTGCCATGAATTAGAGATACCACAATGGCAGAACGATAATAACAACATGACTGTGTTTCTTTTAGCAATTCATTGAAAAGAATAAAGTATTAAATTTATATAGTTTCTTAATTTTAAATGATTTTATGATTTTTTTATGTTTACATTGCAGGTTAGGTTTCCATTCATCATAAATTGTTCAGTCATGTTGGTTACTTTCTTGACAGTGTGTGGCTATAGACTATAACTTTATGAATCATGGTTTCTTTCTTTTTTAAACTAAAACAATTTTGTGTGTGACACACTTTATTTAATTTTATTTTTTGTTGTTGTTGTTGTTGTGTGCTTTCAAGTCATATCTGACTGGCATAGGAGGAGGCTGCCCATCCTTCTCCAGGGGATCATATGGTGGATTCAAACAGTGTGCCTTTGGGATTGCAGCGCAGCATCTTGCCAGTAGGCCACCAGAGCGCCCTTGAATCATAGTGTCTTAATTGAACAACAGTACCCAAAAATATCTCGATTGCAGAACATTCAACAGGCCAATTGACCTGGAATCCTAAAAATGTCATAAAGAATTGCCATGAAGGACGCTGGAGGAGACTGTTTCAGATTGAAAGAGACTAAAAAGGTCAGGCAGGTCATTTAGAGAAATAAGAAAAGGAAATTTATTCCCAGCAAGGATAATGACTGAAAGGTTCAAATATATGAGGTGGCCCAGACCATGGGAGTCTCTATTTATTTTTATTTTAAAGAATTAACTTAGTATCTGCATACTTTTTAAGCCTTATCACAAAAATGCTGTTATTCATTGTACCAGACTGACAGCTGGATGTAGTTGTGTATGAGTTGTTACAGACCCCTCAGGCAGGTTTTCAGAGGCAGTTAGTCACATGGCCATCCTTCTCCTGTGGAGCAGCTAGTGGTTTTGAACTGTGTGCCTTTGGGATTGAAGCACAGCCTTTTTTATAAGGTCAGTCTCTCTTTTATTCTCCCTCCCTTCTTCCTTCCCCCCTTTTCCTCTCTCCCCCTTCTCTTTCCTTTTCTCTCTCTCCCCCTTCTCTCTCTTTCTCATTCTCTCATTTTTTTCTCTCTCTCATTTTCTCTGTCTCCCTCTCTCTTATTTACTCTCTCATCCTCCCTCTTTCTTTTATTCTCTCTCCCTCATTCTCATTCTCTCTCTCTCTCTCTCTCTCATTCTCTCTCTGTCATTTACATCCAGTCAGAAGAAACTGCTCAACCTTCTCCCAGAGAGCAGCTGCTGGATTCAAACTGCATGCTTTTGAGTTTGCATTGCAAAGCCTTACGTACTAGGCCATCAGTCCTTTTTTAGGCCTGAAATACATTATTTTATCTAATTCACAGAAACTACATATATCAATGGAGAAGGGAGTCTTGTGTATGTAGGAATAATATACCAGGATTTTGATGTCTTTAAGGTATGTTTTTTAAAATCATGTGAAATAATTTAAATTTTTAATAAAATTTTTTTGAGAGTCATACATTACCCCATCAGTTTTACCTGTCATATTGCTCGAACCCATATGTTTTAAAGTAACATGGCTGAGAATGAGCCACTGTGCCAGTTATAATCTATGCACATTGATATTCCTTTCTTTTCAAATGCATGGGGCTAGAATTCAGGTAATAGTTCAGGATAGAAGAGAATATGTTGATTTCTTAAGTATTTTAGAAAATTGAATAAAAATGAAATTAAAAACTTCTTTATGTGTTCCTTACACTGCTGTTATTACCTAAAGATTCTTATGTACTAAATTTGAATAGATTGACCATATGGTATATATTATGCAATTAATGATAGTTGAAAACTATGTTAACCCACAAAATACTGCCAAGAATTTACCAACAGCCACAAATTTAATTATAAAGAAAATTGCATTTGAAAATGCAGATTTTGTGTTTTTACATTTTTCTCTTCCTACCCAGATGGCACCAGAGATAATGTATCCCAATACAATATATATCCTCCTGAACAAAGTCTGGTTTATGCTTTGTTGTTGTATGTGCTATGGAGTCCCCTGCAACTCATAGTGACCCTCTGCACAATAGCTCTAAACCCTATCTTATCCTGAGCCAGTCTCATTGTCTCTGACATACCAAACCCCATTTTTTCAGTTACTGTGTCAGTCGATCTCATCCAGGATCTTCCTCTGTTGTACTGTCCCTCTACCCTTCCAAGTATGATGTCTTTTTCCATGGACTAGTACCATCTGGCAGCATGCCTGAAGTATGTGAAATGGAGCTTCAAAATCTTCACCTCTAAGGAGCAACTTGGTTTCACCCTCTCTAGGACAGACCTTGTTTGTTCTCTTTACAATCCATGGAATGTTCAGCTGTCTTCTCCAGCATCACAACTCATAGGCATCACTCTTCCTTCTGTTATCCGTAGTCATTATTCAACTCTCTGATGCATAGCAAGTAATTGCAAAGACCATGGCCTAGATCAGACACACCTTAGTCTCCAGACTGACATCATTTCTCTTTAGCTCTTTGGAGAAGTCCCTTACAGCAGATTTTCCCAATGCAATTCGTCTTTTTATTTCCTGACTGCTAATGCCAAAAGTATTAATTGTGGAGCCAAGCAAGCTGAAATTGTTAATAGTCTCAATCTCTTCTCCTTCTATCATTATATTGCTAGTTGGCCCAGTTGTAACAATCTTTGTTTTCTTAATGTTGAGCTTCAATCTATATTCAAGACTGTAGTCTTTGACCTTCTACAGCATAACCCTTTAGGCCCTCCTTATTTTAGCAAGCAAGGTTATATCACCTGCAGAAGCTTAAGTTATAGCTGTTTCCATAGTGCGACTAAACAAGGGAAATTTTTTTTTTAATTGGTAGTGTTGTTTTTTGTTTTGGGTTTTTTTGGGTTTTTGGGTTTTTTTTTTCATTTTTTAAAATTTATTATTCATTTCAGTAAAAATTTACAGAGACTTTGGATTTCCATTCATTCATTGTTGTACTTTTCTCCCCTCCCATCCTTCCCCCCTAGTATACTACCCTCCTGGAAAAGTAAAAGAAAAATTCTTTGTTTTACAAACTCTCCCCTCCCCCAGGTCCACTCCACCATGTAGCCTTCACTCTAGACTCCTGTCATGACAAAAATACCTAATCACATATCCCTTTTAAAGAGTTTTCTCCCTTATCTGTTTCAATGCAATATAT
>NW_006399808.1:8336493-8338429 GCF_000299155.1 Elephantulus edwardii | reverse complement strand
ATCCTCTGTGGCTAAAAGAAGCGGAAGCAAGTTTCAAAGACCTCGTCAAGGAAATTGATATCTACCAAATTAACCTAAAGTCTGTGACATAACAGTTCTAGATAATGGTATAACTCACCGTCAAAGCTTAATTCAGGGCAGGGACATTTCCAGTAGAATGGTGCTTTTAAAAATAGAAGCTGAACCAGAGTGCTGGTCAGGTTAAGGCCAGTGTTTAAGAAGTAGCATGTAGCTGCCAATTAGAAACCACAGAAAACAGGCTGCAGACCATCCCTGAAGCACCTAGTGTAAGTTACTCTCTGCTCCAGGAGCACCATTTGCTAATTGTAATTCCATCCTGACACGCGCTACGACTGATCAACATTTATGTTCATGTTTTATGGCACACTACTCTTTTCACCATGAGACTTTCTCACCTACTGATGAGGTACATTCTGGAGTGCTGGCACCACATCAATGTCACAGAAACACACTGTGCTGAATGTGAGGAAGGAACTAACCTGGGAATTAAACTGTACTGACCGTATTATGGCATTTGAAAAACCATAACGTTCTTGTTTGTTTATGTTACAGTGGAGTTGTATCATATCAAAGATAGAGTTAGCTTCAGTCCATAGGATAAAATGGAATTGTCTCAAGATTGCCATGGAAAGCCCTTTAGATAGCTTCTTTATTGGAAATCTGAATACACACCACAACCAGTTTGGTGTTCTTTCTCTTTCTCTTCCTCCATCCCTCCCTCCCTCTCTCTCTCTCTCTCTGTCTCTCTCCCCCCCCCCTCCCCTGTCTCTGCCCACCCCTCCCACCTCCCTCCCTCTCTCTCCCCCTCCTCTCTGTCATTGCTAGAAATTATTATTTCCTCATTTGGAATCCAAATGAAGTTGGTGCTTGTTCAGGGGTCATTTTGTATAAGAATGACATACATTTAAACACTAGACTCCCACACAGCCTGCAAAATGCTTGCCCTCTGTCTTGAGGCACGTGTGGCCTGATGAGGGAGTCTCAGGTTGACCATGCTCACCTTGGTTTACTTGAGCACACACATTCAATGAGTAAGTTCTATTGGCAGAGCATTAAACATTGCCTTTTTTATCATCTCCTTTTCACTTACCTCATTTATTGAATTAATGTAAGTTAAAGATTTTATGATTTAACTCTGCTGTACATTCATATTTATCTTATATGTTTCTTGAAAAGTGTGAAAGCATATGTTACCTGTATGTCTGTGCTGTATTTGAGCATTTCATTGAAGACTAATTAATGACTAGCCTATTTATGGTTATTTCTTCTACTACACTTCTATGTGGGAGAAATGTATTTCAATTCAAAACTAATAACTAAATCATGCCTTTTGTTTAGGATTTAATTATGTAGGTTTAAACCCTAGTGACTAGGATCTAAACAAAGAGGTTGGAAGTCTGCTGCAAACTTGGAAAGACATGTTTTATGGTAGATTCTGACATTACTACTTCTTGGAAATGGAGTTAGTAATCAAGTGTCAAAAACCAAAAATAACTATGTAGTAAAGTATTATTGAAAATATTTTGAAGACATTTTTGTTATTAGATATTTTGAGTTAAATGAAGAGACAGAATAAAACATGTCTTAATTAGAAAAAAAAGAAACACAATTGTGAATGAGATATAAATAAAAAAGACTAAACAGTTTACATCTGGCTTTTAACCAAAACAAGATAAATAATTATGATTGGTTTTAGTTGTAGGTGTTGGTTTTAAGAATTATATACTTTAATGTGGAATTGATATGACTGGGGTTTTTTTTTTTAATTCTCAAAAACATGGTACACTGAGCAGTCATTCAAAATACTAATTTACAATTTTTGCATCAATATTCATGAGAGATATTGGCCTATAGTTTTCTACTTTGGTGGTGTCTTTTCCTGGCTTTGGTATCAAAGATATGTTTGCTTCATAGA
>NW_006399808.1:8316031-8330998 GCF_000299155.1 Elephantulus edwardii | reverse complement strand
AGAGAGAATAGTGCAACAATGAATGAATGGAAACCCAAAATCTCTGTAAATGTTTATGAAAATTAATAAAATATAATTATAGGAAAAAAATACTAATTTAATATTGTCAGGCCGGTTGTACTCTATGACAACATGTTATGGAGTAGGTCTGCTCCGGAGGGTTGTCTTAGCTATAATCTTTATGGAAGCTGCTCCACAGACCTTTTTTCTTCTTTTCTTTTTTTCTAATTCTTTTTTTTTAATTAATTTTAATGAACATTTACAGAGATTTTGGATTTCCATTCATTCATTCTTTTGGCAACCACTGATTTGGTTTGAACTGCCAACTTAATCATTGAGTACAAAAGCTTTGTAGCAGTCAGGAGCTGATATTTAAAACAAAAGAAAAACCAGCAGTCTTTTATTTGATTCACATCTGTGACATCCCTGTTTGGTTTTCCAAGGCTGTAAATCTGTGTGGGAGGAGCTTTCCTCATTCTCCTTCGAGTGGCTGGGAGATTCAAGCCACTGGCTTTTCAGTTAGCAACTTGGCACATTACCCACTTCACCCCAATTACTTAGAAACCCACAGTACCTCTATGCAATTATAATCCAAAAAAAATTGCCTTATCATATTTGCAATAGGATGCAGGGTGGGAGGAACCCTCTCTACCTCTTAAGTTTTGCCCCTATGATGATACTGAGAATTCTAATTTAGAAATAAATTTACACTCTTTCTAATAAAGTATCCAAAGTATTTTTGGTTCTATGGTTCACTTTGGTGTTACTTTTTCTAAAACAGATTGATTTGTTCTTTGGTTTGTTCAGCCACCCATACCACAAAGCAAAGGCATCAGTTCCTCAGTCTTGTCTATTCCTTGTCGAGCTTTCACAGGTGGATTCGCACAGTAGTTGCCACACTTAGCTTCAGCAGGGATTGTCAGGAGTTGGCAGGACCAGGTAGTGTTTCCTTCTGCTGTGAGAGGGTTGCTGTGAATGGGAATTTCCTCTATAGCTCCAACCACAGTCCACTGTTCAGATTAAAAATTCTAAGGTTTTTCCACATTTGCTTTATCTATCTTATATTTAAATATTTTCCACTGAAATATTTGCTTTAAAATACTTGACCTCTGGCTTTTCCACTTTGTTCTTTGTGTTTTAACTTAACACATTCTGCCTCTGCTGATCCTTCATTGTGTTTCTGAGGTGGTAAAGTACTCATTAGAAGACTGGCAATTTTCCTCTTCATTAGGTCAACAGTGCAACTCCCTATAGAGTAGCCCACACACACAGGCTTCCTCAGTATGGATCACACCTCAACATAAAGAAAATAAGGATCTTCTTAAGTAGACCAATTTGAAAACATAAATGGAGGGGGAAAATGGTATTGTCAAGATTTTCATTTTACTTGCATCCACAGTCAACTCCTATGGAAGTAGCAGTCAAGAAATCAAGTGGCGTATTGCAGTGAGCATATCTTCTGCCAGGAACCTCTTCAGAGCACGCTAGTGAACACGCTAGTCTGTCCTGGAGGCCATGCAACCAGAAAGCAGACAGTGTGCCTTAGAGGAAGTATGTGCAGCTTCATCTCACATACTTGGGACATGTTGTCAAGAGGGGCCAGTCAGTGAATAATAATGCTGAAAAAGGTGAAGGGTCAGAGAAAGAGAGGAAGACCCTCAACAGCATGGATTAAGACAGAGACCATTGCAAGGAACTTGAGTGTGGACGAGATGGTGAAACTGAGGCGGAATCTATTGTTCAGAGGTTCACTCTGAGTCTTAGTTGATTGAATGGATAATAATAACTTCCAGCAACACATCCGAGATAAGATCTTAAGATATATGTGTTTATTGCAACAATGAATATTTTAAACACACACACACACACACACACACACACAAAAACAACAACAACAAACCCTGTTAACTATGGAGGGTGAAGGGAGAGAGAAGGGGGTAAAATGTGCAACAATAAATGAATGAAAATCTAAAAGTTCTCCATGAACTTTTGTTAAAATCACATTTAAAATAATATTTTATTTAAAAAGATATGTTTGTATGAATATTGTTCGTTGAAAGAAATGAAGTGCTAATACACAATGTGTAAAATATGGATGACATTTAAATGCATGATACTGAATAAATGACATCAGACAGAGGATATCACTTATTATATAATTCCATTTCTTTGAAACCCAGAACAAACCTAATGCTGCTGAGTTGCTTGTGACCCATAGCCACCCTATAGGACTGTCCCACCGCTGACAAGGCATTAAACCTTTATAGACACAGACTGCCATATCTTTCTCCCATGGAGCAGCCGGTGGGTTGAGATGAGTAGATTGATGGTTGCCAGGAGCTAAGGGAAGGAAGAATGGGGAGTAACTGCTTATAGGTTGTGGAGTTTCTATCAGGATTTTGTTTTGAAACTAGATGAAAATGAGGGTTGCCCAACATTGCTTTTGTTCACTTTTAAATGATTATCTGTTATGAAATTTCACCACATTTGAATAGTAGCCACTTCACTTGAAATGTAATTGAATCTTGGAATTTTTTAGATGTAATGGATGTCCAAGGGAGTTCTGATGACCTAGTGGGAAGGAATTGTACGGCCACAGCAAAGGTCCACAGTTCAAAAG
The DNA here is from genome assembly GCF_000299155.1 of Elephantulus edwardii. NCBI lineage: Eukaryota > Metazoa > Chordata > Mammalia > Macroscelidea > Macroscelididae > Elephantulus > Elephantulus edwardii. Next base: position 8,328,378 of record NW_006399808.1, on the reverse strand, counting down.
CACCAGCTTCTCTACAGGCAAAAAATGGGCACTCTCCTCCCATGTGATTTACTGTCTCTGAAAAATCCACTGGACGGTCAGCTATGGCTCAATTCCAACTTGATGGTGCATAATAACAAGAAGTGATGCTCAAGATTATTTATTACCAATCTTCACTTCTAAATTCTATTTATTACCAATGAAGCCCATCAAAATGAAGTATACTACTCTGTTGTACAAAGTAGCATGTCCAAAATCCAAACCTATGTTTGTTGTTGTTGATTGCCTTCGAGTCTAGCATGATCCTAACAAAAGACCTGAAGCCTTTCTATAATGATATTTTCAAAGTTCATACAGTTTCAAGAGGCATGTTTAGTATATGGATTGTTAGCCCAGTGGGTTTTGGTTGTGGTTTGATGGTTGGTTTTGGGGGTTTTTTTGCAATCTTATGCTGCTTTATTATCTGTTGCTTTTTCTGATAATTATTTTGGCACACTATAACAGTTGTAATTTTTATATAGAAATAAAATCTTAGCTTTACTTTAAAGGCATGTATGGCTGTTTACTGCCAAATGTAGGTCAGTGCTTCAGTTAAAAGGGGATTATTCCCTACAAAACCCTTCTAAATCAAAGAACAATAGCAGTCTGTCTTTTTATTCTGGTGTGTATTTTCCTAGCTTGTGATCTCTAAACTTCTACAATGATTATAATTCATTTTAAAAATTGTTTTCCTTGTCAGTTATGTAATAAGATTATTGATTTTTTTTTTCTTTGTTGTATACTGTCAAATTGTTTCTGACAGGTACAGGAGGAGATTGCCCCTCCTTTTCCAGCAGAGCATCTGGTGGATTTGAGCTGTACACCTTCAGGATTGAGGTTATTGATTTTTGAGAAAATAAAGCTCTGTATTAGCAAGGGAGCTCTGGGGGCCTAGACCATCAGGAGTTGTACTGGGAAACCCAAAGTCCTCGGCTGTCCAGCATCTTGAATCTACCAGTGACTTTTTATGAGAAAAATGGTTACTCACCTTCAGAAACCTTTTGGACGTTCAGTTAAGTCAATTCCCACTTTATGGCAATGAGTAGAGTGTATATTGACACATTCTGCCACTTGATAATATTTGCTCCAAAAACCTCATTCGGAAAAGTGTGCCTAGTGACTTTCCAACCTATGGACGCTGGACCACAGAGACATAAAACATAAGGGAATGAAAAACCCTTACTGCCACATTAGTCCCTCTGCATAAGGGTCCTGTAGGAGAGTGGAAGTCCCTTTGCCTCTTGGTGGGAGCAGACTGCCACGTCCTGCTTCCCTGTAGCCGCTGGTTCATACAAGTCTCTAACATTGCATTTTGCAACCAGGGCCTTCACCATGATGCCAAAAAGGCTGCTAGAGGCCATTCAGAATGTAATTACTTAGTTTCCTTCTTTTCTTGACCCACTGCAATATTCAGTTTATTTATGCTGTTTATTACCAAGAGGAAGCCACACTCACCACTGTGTAATGGATTTCCTGCTAGTATTTCTCTCCAGCCTTTTTAAACATTTTTAATATTACTTGATTTTTCTTATTTCTAGTTTGTACTATTTCTACCTTAATCTCTTTTAAGAGTCAGCCAGGAATGAGTTGTAGGCCAAATGTAGTCTACAATTGCCTATTTAGTAAGTAAACTTTTGTCAGAATAGAGCCATACCCATTATTTCAAATATTGCCTATCTGTGCCTTGGGTTGGTTCTATGATGCAGAAAGCAGAATTGAATCATTTCAGCAGAGACCATATGGTCTGCAAAACTAAAATATTTAATACTGCACCTTTCACACAGAATGTCTCCTGACCCCTGCTTTAGTTACCTTAGTGGAAGGTAGAGCACTCTGCAGCAAGTTGCTTACCCAAAGGCCATGTGTGCCTCTCTGGCATTGGACTCCACAGCGGCTCCTCTGCAGAAAGATGGACAGTCTCCTCCAATGACTTACAGCCTGGGAAACCCAGTGGAGGGTCAGCGATAAGTTAGTTCTGGCTCCATTACAATGAATAGTAATAATATTAGCACTAATCGAATATATTAGGAGTAGTGGTTCTTGTTAAAGAGCTCTTCTTGTCTGAGTGCTACGAAGTAGTGCTGCAGTCCTGAAGGCATGCGATTCAAATCCACCAGCTGCTCTGCAAGTGAAATCCTGCCGATCTCCTCCTGTGTGATCAGCTGCCTCTGAAAACTCATCAGAGGGTCAGCTATGGGTCAGTTCCAGCATGAAGGCACACACAACAGTTGTTGTTAGGTGCCTTTAAGTCTACTATGATTCACAGCAACTCTATGGACAAGTTCCAAACTTTGCCTTATCCTGCATGTTCATGATCTCCGCCATCCTCTACTCTTTTCACAGTCACAACGTGAATCCATCTCAGTGAGGGTCTTCTCTAATCTTCCTTCTATCCCAGGATGATATTTTTTTTCCGTGGACTGGCTTCTCCTGACATTGTGCCCAAAGTAGGTACGTTGCCTTTTGTGGCACAGACTTCAAAACAGACTTGTTTGTTCCTTGACAGATGTTAGGGAATGAATAAATATCACTAGCTGGGGAACAGGTATGCTCCCCAGAACGCCATCTTAAGACTTCCATTTTGTAAATGCTCTGAACTGTGCCCAAAAAGAGCTTTTGTTCTCTGATATAAAAGGGCATACTAAGATATTTTATTCACTTTGAGCCTTAGTTCCCAAACTATGCATTTAGGCACTCGATAGTGCTGTAGCAAACTCACGAGGGTGTTACAGGTGTTTTACAAGCAGTCAGGATGCATAAATGGTAACTGATGACTGGAATGCAAAACCTGGAAGCAAAGCAGAGGAATGGCAGTCGGAAATTACTGACCTGGTGACAGAAATGAAGTTGGATATCAAATGACTGAATTTCATGTATTCAATGATTTATTCATCTCAGATACCCTTTTTACGAAACACACATGGTGACTGTGCACATGGATTTCATGTGATGGACTGCACAGGAATCAGACTGAGTACATCCATGGAAAGAATAGCTGGAGAGGCTCAATATCAACAGTCAAAACCAGGCCAGGGACTGAACTGTGGAACAGGCCATCGATTACTCATGTGCAAGTTCAAACTGAAGAAAATGAAAAAAAGTCACAAGAACAAAATGTAACCTTGGGTATATCCTACCTGTATTTAAAAATCATTTTAGAACAAGTTTGAGGCATTGAACACTGATACTTAAAGACCAGATAAGTTGTACAAACATTAAGAGATAATAAATATGCTATAAACTGAGAACGTTTCAGATCTTCTGAAGTAGAAAGTTGCCCACTTCCAAAATTAATATGCTCTTCACATACTGTGTGAAAATGTACCACTCTTTGTTTTCCCAAAATAAGATTTCAGTCACACAGAAATTTCTATAAAATGGCAATGAAAGTTTAATTCATCTCATTTTAAAAATTATGTGTATGCTTCTCTTTGACTATGTTATTAGGTGTCGTCGTGTCGAGTATTACTCCTAGCGACCCTATGAACCCTGTCTTATCCTGTGCCATCGTCACACTTCCTGGCACATTAGAACCCTTTGCAGCCTGGTCTAGGGTCTTCCTCTCCTTCACCAACCCTCCACCCTTCCAAACATCATGCCCCTCTCCAAGGAATAGCCCCTTCTAAGTTACTATGTTGTTTTTGTTATGTGCCCTTAAGTTACCTACAGTTCACAGCAAGCCTATGTACATTAGCTCTGAACCCTGCCCTATTCTGAGCCAATCTCATTATCTCTGACAGACCTGTTTCCATTTCTCCATTGAATCAATCTATCTTATCTGGGGTCTTCCTCTCCTACAATGTCCCTTCACCCTCCCAAGAAATTCTCCAAGATCTGGTCTCTCCTGACCACGTCCCCAAAGTATGTGAGATGCATCTTCAGAATCCTTCCCTCCAGTGAGTAGCTTGGTTTCACCCGCTCCAGGACAGACCTGTTTGTTCTCCTGGTATAGGAATTAGAAAAATCATGTGAATGGTTCTTGCCTTACTACAGTCAAGTGAGGTAGCAAAGACACTGCAAGTTGTTTATATTATTTAGAAAAATAAACAAACATACATATGTGTTTATTTTATGAGACCACATATTATGAGCATCTAAGAGTATGGACTGAGGCTCAATGTCAAGAAGACAAAGATTCTCACCACTGGACCAATTGGTAGCATCAGGATGGATGGCGAAGAGATTGAGATTGTTCACAGCTTCAGTTTGCTCTGCTCCATGGTCAACACTCTTGGCACCAGCAGCCAGGAAATCAAAAAACATATGGTGATGGGAAGGTCTGCTGTTAGGGACCTTTCTAAAGTACTCAAGAGCAACGTTGTCCCTCTGGAGACTAAGGTGCACCTGATACAGGCCATGGTCTTTGCAATCACTTGTTTTGCATCAGACAGTTGGACAATGACTAGGGAGGACAGAAGGAGAATTGACGCCTTTGAGCTGTGGTGCTGGAGAAGAGTACTGAATGTACCATGGACTGCCAAGAAAACAAACAGATTTACCCAGGAGAGGGTTAAACCAAGCTGCTCCTTGGAGGCAAGGATTCTGGGGCTTCGTCTGACATACTTTGGGCATGTTGCAAGGAGGGACAGGTCCTTGGAGAGGGACATCATGCTTGGGAGGGTGGAGGGATGGCGCAAGAGGGGAAGACCCTCTATGAGATGGATTGATTCAGTGACTGGGGTAATCGGGATGGGGGTGTGAGAGGTAGTGCGATTGGCACAGGATAGAGCAGGGTTTAGGGCTGTTGTACATAGGGTCGCTATGAGTCGCAAACAACTCGACGGCACATAACAACAAGAGGAATGATACAACCATCAGTGGGAATTCTGAAAGATTGTATGGAATGGAAGTTGGTTTCAAATGAGCTTTAAAGAATAAAATAAAATACCTAGATGTGTAAAATTAAGTTGAGGAGTAAGATTTCAACAGGTAGAGAAGGAAGACAATGATCATAGAGGATAGAAAGAGCACCATAAAGATTTATTTTGAGAGAAAGGAATCCTCGGGTGTGACTTGAGTAAGGATGTGTGGAGAATAGAGGTTACAGCTGGTTAACTGTGTAAGTTGGAGTACTCTTATGGAGAGTTATAATGCTAGGGTGTGAGGCATTTGGATTTAATTTACTAAGAAAAAAAGAGTGATTAATCTGTCAGCAAGATATAGGGTGAGTAAATCAAGGAGGGAGAGAAAGGGGCTTTTAGAAAGAGGATGATGGATTTTGTTTTATGTATTTATAATTCAAGGGAAATCCAGGACTGTAGATCACAGTTAAAAAGCAAACTTTTGGTTAGCATGTTAACTAACAGCTGTAAAAGAACTCGTCTTTCTGTGGGATCACAGAGAAAAGCATCTTAATATTCTGTAGTCCTTAGATGTCAGGTTGATTCTAAGTCATAACGACCCTGTGTGCAAACAAAACCCTGCCCTGTCCTGCACCATCCTCGCAGTTTTTGCTGTGCATGAGCCCATTGCTGGGGCCACTATGCCACTATGTCAGTCCATGTGTTCCTGTTTCTCTGACCCTCTCCTTTTCCATAAATTATATCCTTCTCCAGGAACTGACCCTCCTTGATAACATACCCAAAGTATATGAGACAAGGGCTTACCTTCCTTGCTTATAAGGAACATTCCTTGTACAGTTCTTCCAAAACAGATTCGTTTGTTCTTTGGGTAGTGCACAGTGTATTTCATATTCTTCACTGACACCACAATGCTGCAGTAATAACCTTGATAATATATGTATGGAATACATATGCATTTCATTGATTCTTTATAGAATGAATGCTACATTTGCATTTAATTTTTATATCATGATGATGATGATGCCCATTTTACAGTTGAAAGTAATAAGATCCATGGAAATTGTTACCCCAAGTCACATAGTTAACTTTTAAGTAGTTAGAATGGTAATTGGTTACTATGGATCAGTTTTGACTCAGAGCAGAAATGAACTGTGTTTCGTAGTCATTTTCAACAACTCTGTTTCAACCTTGATTTGGAATCAAATCATAGCTGACTCTCTACCCTCTGTTAGGTTTCAGATCAGAGCTCTTTTTTTTTCTTCTCAGAAAAAAGATACCCAGCTCCTTGTTCTGAGGCAACTCTAAAAGAACTTAACCAGCAGTCTTTGGGCTGGTAGCTAAGTATGTTATCTACTTTAAAGATTGTGAAGATAAATATAAGCTTGTGGAGGGAATAGCGTTACTTTGTCTCCTCTGGTACTGTCAAATTATTATCATTTGTTTTAGGCAATGATTCTGTCTTCATATCTCTCCAATCCTCAATCCCATTTCCCTTCCCACTACAGATACTGTTTCCAATATGACTGACATGTGTCCAAAGATGTGTAGTGATCCTTGAACAAGATGTTTTGTTGTTTCAGACATGCGTGAGTGTCTGTTTACATCATGTACATTATGTAAACGTATGAACAGTACAAGCTGTCCTATTTGATGTATGTATTTCTAGTTCATTGCTTTTAACCTCTCTATGGAGCAGTGTGCACTCTGCACACTTACTCTGTCATCTCCTCGGGACATGAACTTTTAACGTAACTCACACTCCCTTTTACCATCAGCAGAATTTTGATAAATAACCTATGTGTCCCTTTAAACTCACCTCCCTTCCACAATACTTTGTTGCCTTCTGTTAAGACTTTAAAATGTATATGGAAGAAATTATTTCGTTTGAGCCATAAAGGAAGAAGATCTAGATAAATTATTCTACTTCATTGGTAGATCACCTCAGATAGTGGTGAGATAAACTGTTAGAGCTTTCATTGGTATAATCTGTCCTAGCCGCCTTTTTTTGTAATTACAGTTGGCATTGCTGTGAAATAGTGCATTGCTATGAAATAGTGTATATCATAAATACTTGTTTGTTGTATTTGTTAATTTGGGATTTTAATTTCCTTCATTCTCTCAACCCCAGTTTCTACTAGTATTACTATAACACTTTATGTGTGGCATGAATAACAGCTAATTTTGTTCATTAGAACAGATAGAGCAAATTTTAAGACACCAACATCTTGTGCTCTAAACTATACTCCCAAAAGTGCTTATGTAATCTTGGTGCCGAGGTATGATTGTACTTATATGTTTTTGGAATCGTACATCCTGTTTCTTTTTTTTTTCTTTTGCTTCTAAGAATAGTGTTATATACTAAAATCACTGATTTTATATTCCTTTTTTTTTTAACCTTCTATTAAAGGTGGAGATCTGGGTAAAGAGTTGCACTGCTAATGCAAATGCATGTATTTGGTTCTGCCAGCTGCTGCATGGGAGAATTACAGGCCATCTCCACCCATGCAATTTTCAGTCTCTGAAAGCCCACTGAGGGCTAGCTAGCTAGGAACTGGTTCGATTCCATCCACATAACAACATTTACTTGAAGAAATAATGTAGACTCAGTTTCTCGTTGTTTATCTTCTTATTTTTTTTATTGAATTAAGCATCTCGTTATTTAGAAATATCTCCTTTATCTAGATATTTTCTTTAAATGAACTTTTAAACAATATTTATTATAAAGGTTATTTAATAGCACCATCTTAAAAAGAAAAGATTTTTTTCCTACCCATATGTAATGATTATTAGTTTCTTTTTCTTTCTTGTCTCATTGTTGTTGTTATGTGCCGTCAAGTCACCTACGACTCATAGCCACCCTATGTTTAGACCCCTAAGCCCTGCTCTATCCTATTCCAATCTTACTGTCTCTGATACACCTACCCCCATTGCCCCAGTCACTGAATCAACCCACCTCATAGAGGGTCTTCCTCTCTTGCATTGTTTCTCCATGATCCCAAGCATGACGTCCCTCTCCAAGAACTTATCTTGCCTTGCAACATGTCCAGACTGTGTCAGGCAAAGCTTCAAAATCATTGCCTCCAAGGAGTAGCCTGGCTTCACCCTCTCTAAGAACTTGTTTGTTCTCCCAGCAGTTAATGGTATATCCAATACTCTTCTTTAGCACCACAGCTCAAAGGCATCAATTCTCCTATCATCCCTAGTCATTGTCCAGCTTTCTTTTTTTCTTTTTTTAATATATATAAAAATTGCCTGCAAAGACTATGGCCTATGTCAGGCACACTTTAATCTCAAACTGACATCGTTGCTCTTCACTACTTTGGAGATGTCTCTGACAGCATATTTTCCCAGTGCAATTCATCTTTTCATTTCCTGGCTGTTGGTACCAAGAGTGTTGACTGTAGAATCAAGCAAACTAAAGCTGTTAACAATCTCAATTTCTTCACCATCTATCATGATGCTGCCAAGTGTCCCAGTGGTGAGAATCTGTTTTCTTGATATTGAGCTTCAATCCATATTGAAGGCTGTAGTCCTTGGCCTGCTGCAGCAAGCACTTCAGGTCTTCCTCAGTTTCAACCAACGGGGTTGTGTCATCTCTATAACACAGATTGTTGACGCATCTACCTCCAATCCTGATGCCACAGTTCTCCTCATAGAGCCCCGCCTCCCAGATAATCTGTTCTGCATATAGATTGAAAAGGTATGGAGATAGCTATGGGGTTGTTTCCAATTTAACAGAAATGAGTTGTTTAATTATTTTAATAGCCAGCTCTAGCATGTATGTGTGTATATCCATGCTTATTTCATCATTTGTTCTTCTGTTTTCATGTGTTGGCATTGTTTCTAGGCTTTCAGTAAAAAGTTCTTAAATTTATATTATCCCATATTTTGTATTATTTCCTTAATTCAAACTCAGAATTATTGGACCATAAAGTATTGAATTTCTTATGATTCTTCAAATATAATTTAAAATTCTTTTTAAAAGACTGTCAGTTGTTATCTCCCCAGCAGTGCTATTATATTTGTTTCCCCAAGTTCACATTTTTTACAGTGTTTCTTTTACGTATACATATACTTATATAGTAGTACATTTTTCTTTTCATGGAAGGTTTTTTCTGTTCTTGGCTCATTTGTCTATTAGTGTTCTAATGTTTGATGAATTTTTAAAGTAATACTTTACTATGGGTTTTTTTTTTAATGAAAATTTGCAAAGCAAATTAGCTTCTCATTTGACAGTTTCTGTACAATTTTCCCATGACTTTAGTTCTGTTGTTTCAAGATGCCTTCATCCTCTTCTATTACGTTTTGGTAGTTTGGTTTCCAGTACTCCAATTTCCCTGACTTTATCTTCTCATCGTTGTTGTAAAGTAAACGTTAGCCCTTTGGTCTCACACAGATGTGCTTTCAATGGAGTGCCATACTTAAAATTAATATGCTTTGTTTCGTGTGCCACCCTATTATTTCACTTAAATTGACATTAGGATTGTTTTGGTTCAGGATATGTCAGGATGATTGTCTCAGGAAATACTCTCATTTCGGTGGTCCAGTAAGTCTGAACTTGGGTTTTCTTCCACATTTGTCTTCCCTGCTCTGGCCCTGATTAGAAGAGTCACTAGTGAAAGGTGGGCTCAAGATAGACCAGAGCATGGCTTGGGTTAGTTGTGTCTTAGATGGCTTACACAAGCTTTTTTATATTATTATTATTATTATATTAATATTATATAATGTTAATATTAAATTAATAATATTATTAATAATAATTTTAATGGACATTTACAGAGATTTTGGATTTCCATTCATTCATTGTTGCACTTTTCTCCCTTCCCACCCCCACCCCAGCTCGCTCCTCTCTTTAAAAAGTAAAAGAAAAATTGAATTGTTTCATTGATATACAATCCCCCCCTGCCCTCCCCGCCGAGTACACTCCATTATGCAACCTTAATTCTGGAATTCTCACAAGCTTTTAAGATCAGACACTGCTCACTTCATTGTGATGCAGTGATCAGCTTTGTGCACTACTGATTGTATTTTCCCATGAGAACTAAGGTCCTAAACTTTCAAACCTAAAAAACCAATTTTATAAGGTATTTGGTTATATCTGGAAAGCTATCTGTAATTTGTCTTTTCTGAATATGTATGCCTGCACACTAATCTATACTTAGGGGTGTGGCTGGTGGTGGTGGTGTGTGTGTGTGTGTGTGTGTGTGTGTGTGTGTGTGTGTATTCTAACTCTCCCATCCCTGGTGATTTATTTCTTCTGAAAACCCACTGGAGGGTCAGCTATCGGTCACACAAAAACTACTTGTGTAGCTGTGTTCTGATACACATTCATGTTTGACCATACACTCACTTTTGTTCATTGGTGGTGGTGGTGGTGGTGGTGGTGTCAAATTATATATATCACCCAGAGGCATGCAGTTCGAATCTACCAGATGCTCTGCTGGAGAAGAAGGGACAATCTCCTCCTGTACCAGTCAGATCCAATTTGATGGTGTACACACACACACACACACACACACACACACATACACACACATATAAAATATATTTTAATTATATATATCAGATTCTTTAGTACAAATATCCTTTCTTCTTGAGCATGCCTAGTGACATCATCAGTTTTGATCAAACTGTACTCATAGTGCCACATTCAGTGTTACTTCTTCCCGTCCATGCCTGGTAACCACCAATGAATATTGGTCTCTCGATGTATATTTGTTCTTGTTTTCTAATGATAGTGAGATCATACAATAACTGAACTTAACTGAATAACTTATTTATTATTCCATCCTTCAGACCTATCTATGTTCTAATATTTTGCAGACTCGCCATTATTCTTTATGTATTCATCATGTTTCCTTGAATAGGCCACATTTTACTTGTTATTCATCCATTGATAAATACTTAGATAATTTTCGTTCTCTTTATATTGTTAATAATATTGCACTAAACATGTTTTTGTTGCTGACCATAGCTGACCCTCCCACTGGTTTTCAGAGACTGTAAATTACATGGGAGTTATTGCCCATTTCACTCTCACAGAGCAGCTGGTGGATTTGGTGTCTGTGTGTTGGCAGTGCAATTCCCCACCACTAAACCACCAGCTCTAGGGATCCCTGGTGGCTTAATGGTAAGGAGTTGTGCTGATAATCCAAAATTACATGGTTCAAATCCCCTAGATGCTCTGTGGGAGAAAAATGGGCAGTCTCCTCCCCTGCAATTATCTGCCTGTGAAAACCTGTTCAATGTTCAACTATGAGCTAGTTTCAACTCAATAGTATCCTACCACAACAAGCCACCAGAGCTCCTTTTGTAGGTGTACCATTTTACAGTCCCATTAACAATGCATACAGCTGCTTATCTCACCAGATTCTTGCCAACATTTCTTACGTCTCTTCCCCCTCTTTAATGTCATTTTAGCTAGTTTCTCATTAACATCTTCTTTCCCAAGAAAAGTGATCCAACAGAATGTAGAATTATTAAACAATATCATTACTATCTTATGAAAGCAACATATTATTGAAAAGCATTTTTAAATGTCTAGAACTTTTATAGGGAACTGCCAGAAGTTCAAGCTGAATTTAGAAGAGGCTGTGGCACCAGGTATATCATTGCTAATGTCAGATGGATATTGGCTTAAATCAAAGAATACTGGAAGAATGCCTTTTTGTATTTTATTGTATGTATCATAACAAATCATGGCTAACATTGAAAAGAATAGAAATCCCGGAACAGTTATCTGTGCTCATATGAAAGCTACACTTAGACCAAGAGATTGTTGTCAGCATGGAGGAAGAGAACACATGTATGATTTAATATCTGGAACGGTGAGCATCAGTGTTTAACATGTCTCTAAACCTATTAAATCTATATGCTAAATTAATAATTTGTTAAGCTGAATTCTATGAAGAAGAATTTGGCATCAAGATTGGAGGAAGACACATCAACACCCTGCATTATGCTGGTGACACAACTTTGCTTACTGCAAGTAAAGAGCATATGAAACACTTGCTCCAGAAGATCAAGGTCTGCAGCCTTTGGCATGGATTCCATCTAAACATAAAACAAAGGTTCTCTCTACAGTCAATATTATGATGGATGGAGAAAAGATTGAAGCAGTCAATGATTTCATCTTGCTTGGATCAACAATCAGTACCTTCAGTACCAGCAGTCAGGAAATCAGATGCATTACATTGGGCAAAAGTCAAGTACTTCTCCATAATGCCATAAATGAGTAAATATCCACAATGAATAAAGATGATGAAAGAAGAATTAATGTCTCTGAGTGGTGGTGGTGGTGGTGGTGGAAAAGAGTACTAAAAAAACATGGACTGACAAAAACACCAAAAAATCCCCAACCAGGCTAAGTCTTGGGATAAATATAGCCAAGTGGTCCTTGGAGGCAAAAAATAGCAAAACTTTTTCTTTCATATTTTGGATGTGTAGGTATGCATAGGAATGAGATCGACTACATCTGTGGAAGGAACTGCTGGAGAAGCTCAATATCAGCTGTGAAAACTAGGCCGG
>NW_006399808.1:8295995-8314421 GCF_000299155.1 Elephantulus edwardii | reverse complement strand
CAGTCAGGAAATCAAAAAGCGTATCGCGATGGGAAAATCTGCTGTTAGGGACCTCTCTAAAGTACCCAGGAGCAACGGTGTCTCTCTGGAGACTAAGGTGCACCTGATACAGGCCATGGTATTTGCAATCACTTGTTATGCATCAGAGAGTTGGACAGTTACTAGGGAGGACAGAAGGGGAGTACATGCTTTTGAGTTGTGGTGCTGGAGAAGAGTATTGAATGTACCATGGAATGTCAGGAAAACAAACAGATTCATCTTGGAGAGGATTAAATCAAGCTACTCCTTGGAGGCAAGGATTCTGGGCTTCGTCTGACATACTTTGGACATGTTACCAGGAGGGACATCATCCTTGGGATGGTGGCGGGACAGCACAGGAGGGGAAGACTCTCTATGAGATGGATTGATTCGGTGACTGGGGTAATCGGTTTGGGTGTGTCAGAGGCGCAGTTGGCGCAGGATAGAGCAGGGTTTAGGGCTGTTGTGCATAGGGTCGCTATGAGTCGGAAACAACTCGACGGCACATAACAACAACAACAAGGTAGGTAAATCGGTAGTTAGGTAGGTAGGAAATAGGTAGGTAGGAAGAGATTGAGATTGTCCACAGCTTCAGTTTGCTCGGCTCCATGATCAACACTCTTGGCACCAGCAGTCAGGAAATCAAAAAACAAAATGTGATAGGAACGTCTGCTGTTAGGGACCTCTCTAAAGTACTCGAGCAACGGAGTCTCTCTGGAAACTAAGGTGCGTCTGATACAGTCCATGTTCTTTACAATCACTTGTTATGCATCAGAGAGTTGAACAATGACTAGGGAGTATAGAAGGAGAATTGATGCCTTTGAGCTATGGTGCTGGAGAAGAGTATTGAATGTACATTGGACTGCCAAGAAAAAGATAAACCAGGCTACTCCTTGGAGGCAAGGATTCTGGGACTTAATCTGACATACTTTGGACATGTTGTAAGGGGAGACCGGTCCTTGGAGAAGGACATCATGCATGGGAGGGTGCAGGGACAGCGCAGGAGGGGAAGACCTTCTATGAGGTAGATTGGTTCAGTGACTGGGGTAATCGGGATGGGTGTGTCAGAGGCAATGCGATTGGCACAGGATAGAGCAGGGTTTAGGGCTGTTTTACATAGAGGGTCGCTATGAGTCGCAAACAACTCGACGGCACATAACAACAACAGGTAGGTAAGTCATTTCCTTGGAAAGGGACATCATGCTTGGAAAGATGGAGGGTTAGCCAAGGAGAGGAAACCCCCCCAGCAAGGTGGATTGACACGGTGATTTCAGTAGTGTGTCAGATGATGAGGAGAGTACAGGACAAGGCATGGCTCAGTTCAGCTGTTCATAGGGTCACTATGAATTATACTCAACATTATGACACCTAACAATGACAATAGAAACAATGGTTAATGAGAGTGTTCTGGTGGCTTAGTGATAAGGAGTTGCTCTATGAACCCAAAGGTTCTAATCCACCAGGTAGTCTGAGAGAAAGAATGACAGTATCTTCCCATGTTAAACCTGCTAAGGGTTACCTGTAAGTCACTTCTGACTTGTCAGCACACAACAACAACAACAACAACAGTCGCTAGTGAGGGAGTTCTGGAGGACAAATGAATAAGGAGTTTTGCTACCACAACAAAGACAGGCAGTTCAGATCTACTGGCAGATCTAATATCAGCTAAAGATTGTTTGTTCATTTGTTTGTTTACATAGTCTGTTTTTCTGAAGCACTGCCAGAACTTTTACAATTTCCTTTCCCTTTCTTTTAGTGTGTTAAACAGGTTTCTTTCTCATGTTCCACAAAGTGTAAAACCACTCTGAGTAAACCTTAGAGATTGGTTGGTTCTGTGACTGTCCTTAGAGTAATTGTTGAGTGTTAAATCTAATTCTCTTAAAATGGTTCATTGGCATTGCTTTAGTCTTGTCTTCAATCTTCCTCTAACTGTGCTTTTGTCTTTTTTTAGTTGTGATGTCTATATATTTGCCAGTTTTCCATTTTTTGCATATACAATTCAAGATTAGTCTTTACAATGTGTTGTGCAGCCATCACCATTATCCTTTTCCAAATTATTCTGTCACCACTTGTTGAAACTTGGTGCTTTTGTTGTATTTCATTTTAATGAATATAAATGTGCTCCTTCCCTCTGATATTATCTAACCTCTAAATGTCAAAACCTACTTTGCTCTTAAGTACTTGCAGGGACAAAGGCTAACAGGGTTAAAACTCTTGTGTAGGGTGAAATCCCTAATTAGAAAAGAACCAAATTTTGTTGGATGTGTCCAGAGTATTTCTGCGGAGTGATAGCTGAGTAAACTTTTGACCCATTTTTGTTAAAAACGAGACCTTTTTTCTGTCCTGCCCTAATACTACTGTTTTTCATTTTGGTGATTCTATAGTCTAGAACATGTGGCCTAACAAGGATATAAATCTAGGAAGAAAAAGTGTGTCTGGCATCAATCTTAAGTCTTTTGCAAATCTAACAGAGCACAAATCCCAAATTGTTTAAATTCCAAATATTTACTTGAACAAGAGACCATTCAAAAACGGATTTTTTTTAAAAATTGTGAATTTGTCTTTTATTTTAAAACTGGTTGGAGTGTGTGTGTGTGTGTGTGTGTGTGTGTGTGTGTGTGTGTTTAGGCTCTATAAATTTAACAAAATGGAAGTTAACTGTCTCCCTCATAATACTCTTGTGTTGTCTTTGAAAATAAAATACACATACAACATGCATACATTTGAAATGAGGCCAGATGTAGACACCAAGGGCATACTGTTCTGCACCTTCAGTTACAATCAGATGTATTTTAGCACAGATCAAATTTGCAGTCTGAAGTTGGTGAGAAGCCTAGTTATTTGACCAGGTTATTGTTTCTGTAGACCTTTCTCTGGCTGTCTGTGGTTAGTCCACAGCTGGCAGAACTCTAGCTTTGGGGAGCTTTTATTTCATGCGGGAACAGTCTGGGGAGAAACGAAGGGGGCAGGACTTTTGATTTTTCAGATTAAATGAAAGACTGAAAGCAAATCCATATCTTTTCCTAGTGGAGATACTGTGCTGTCTATCCTGCTCACTTTATTCACCAAGTGACAGGATTAGGAAAAGAAGCAGCTTGGATACACATAATTTGAAAATGACGTGTCATTTGACTGCAACAAAATAAGATGGAGACGTTTAAAAAGTAATATTTCTGAAGACCAAGACTTGTTGCCTGTCAGAGCAGTGGAACATTGCTGGGGGAAATTAATGGATAGAAATTTTTAAATGAGAAATTATTAACATTTTGTTGTTTGTTGTTGTTATGTGCTGTCGAGTCGCTTGCGACTCATAGCGACCCTATGTACAACAGCCCTAAACTCTGCTCTGTCCTGTGCCAATCGCACTGTCTCTGACACTCCCATCCCAATTATCCCAGTCACTGAATCAATCCACGTCATAGAGGGTCTTCCTCTCCTATGATGTCCCTCTCCAAGGACTGGTCTCTCCTCACAACATGTCCAAAGTATGTTAGACGGAGCATCAGAATCTTTGCCTCCAAGGAGCCACCCGGTTTAACCCTTTCCAGGACAAATCTGTTTGTTTTCCTAGCAGTCCATGGTATTCTCAATACTCTTCTCCAGTACCACAGCTCAAAGGCATCAATTCTCCTTCTATCCTCCCTGGTCATTGTGCAACTCTGATGCATAACAAGTGATTGCGAAGACCATAGCCTGTATCAGACACACCTTAGTCTCCAGAGAGACACCATTGCTCTTCAGTACTTTGGAGAGGTCCCTAACAGCAGACTTTCCCAGGACAATGCGCCTTTTAATTTCCTGGCTGCTGGTGCCAAGACTGTTGACTATGGAGCCAAGCAAACTAAAGCTGTGTACAATCTCAATCTCTTCACCATCCATTCTGATGCTGCCAATTGGTCCAGTGGTGAGAATCTTTGTCTTCTTGACATTGAGCCTCAATGCATATTGTAGGCTGCAGTCCTTGACACTCTGCAGCAGGTGCTTCAGGTCCTCCTCAGTTTCAGCAAGCAGGGTTGTGTCATCCACATAATGCAGATTGTTGATAAACCGTCAACCAATCTTGACCCCACATTTCTCCTCATAGAGCCCAGCCTCCCGGATAATCTGTTCTGCATATAGGTTGAAAAGGTATGGAGATAGGATGCATCCCTGGTGTACGCCCTTCCCAATTTTGAACCGTGCAGTATTCCCTTGTTGAAAAACACATTTAGAATTTCATTAGCAATGGTTTAAAATGAAAGTAGACTCTCAGTAGAAAATCTCTCTTAATTTAGAAGTTGGTAAGCCCTTTAAAGATCGCAAAAAAGTAACCTTATAGTGATTAATGTTGAATTGTGTAAGTAATAGAAAAGGGGTTTTTAAATCTTGTTAGTGGCACAGTTTTAAGTAAGTATTTCAGTAGCATTTTTGCTGGTTCTTTTCCTTGCCTAGGTCCTTCACTCCTCTGGTGCTTCTCTCCTCCCTTCCTTCTTTAGGGGGCTCTGGTGGCATAAGGCAGAGACTTGCACAGCTAACCCAAAGGTGGCACCTCTCCAGTGGTTTGAATCTCCCTGTGGCTCCAAGGGAGAAAGATGGGAAGTCTCCCTGTGTGCATTTTTACAGCCTCTGAAAACCCCTGGTAGGGTCAGCTATGAATTGGTCTGAACACCACAGCAATAAGAGAGTCCTCCTCTCGATCCCTTTCTTCTTTCAAAGGAGGCTGTCAGAGGACTCCATTTCTTTCTCCTGTCTGCTTAAACTAGATCACTTTTGTGGGACCTTTCTCCAGAGCACAACTAAATGCTGAAATAGCCAGTTCTCAATCTGGATTTAAAAATTTTTATTAACGATAGGACCTAAATTAAAATCTCAGTAATTTTTGCTACTTTTTAAATGCCTTCTTGTCAATTTCTTATCACTTGCCAAATTCTGTATGTTATGTTCCCAGTATTGTTTGCTTTACACAGCAGAATGCAAGCTTTTCTTAATGGTTGCTGAATTATTGCTGTCCAGGTTATCCGTCCTTTAAATCTTGAGTTGTTATTCCCACTTTGAGTTGTTACTCTTTTCCCTTAAAGCAATTTCCTGTGAGATATTCTATCTCCATCTCTACTCAACCCACCTTACCTACCAAATAGGCTCCTAACCTACTGTCCCATTCCCCCTATGTTCTTAACTCAGCTGACCTTCCCAGCCTCTCAGCCTTTACTGCTTCTCCTCGTGTACACCTTCACTCGTGTTATCGATTATCGATCATCCAAACCAACTTCCTGTATAAGCATCCATGTCTTTGCTCACACTTTCTTTTATTTCAAAGTCAAAGTCACCCAACTCATAGTTGACCCTCCAGTGCGTTTTCAGTCTATAAATCGCCCAAAAAGGATTGCCAGTCCTGCTCCCATGGGGTGGATGGAGGATTCAAACAGCAGCCTAAGCCAACAGAACTCCCTAAGTGTATTCTTTAAAGTGTTTTATTAACTATGCTTATAAATAATATTTTACAATTTAACTTGGCAGACATGAAATTTAATTGAGTTTTTATTGTATTACTAAATTGTTTTCTCTTCCTTCTAATTCAGACCTTTCCTCAAAACATCAATTTAGAAGTTTCATAAGTAACCAGTGATAATCTCTGTAAACAAATTCTTTTCAAAATGGTTTTCTTTTTAATAAATGCATTACTTATAAGGATTACAACTGTTAATGAGAAACTAGAAGGATCCTGTCCACTTTTATTACCATTTCTCAACTTGAATATAGTTATTGGCATAAATGAGGCTTTTCAAGTATTTTTCTTATGTAGATTCTCTGAACTATTTTTGCACCAACTATACAAATCTACAATGAAATAAGTAATATTTATATACTCAGAGGTAATGGCATTTATCAAATTTATAGTTTGCAAGACTATAGTTTTCTCCTAGCTCTGTGCTGCTATTTCCAACCTTGTATTTTGTAATTATTTTTTACAAGCTTTTGTTGTATTCTTTGTAGGTTCTTTTGTCCTCACTGTGACTCTGTATGGATGGGATTCTTAATTTTTATTTTTCTCTTTCTTTTCCCAGGGCTTTTTTCTTACAGTTTCCCCAGAATCAATATTAAAGGTGGCTCATCATGCTTCTGAAAACAATAGAATCTTCACTTTGAATCTGTCTGCACCATTTATTAGCCAGTTCTACAAGGAACCTTTGATGAAAGTTATGCCTTATGTTGACATACTATTTGGAAACGAGACGGTGAGTTACCTTTAATATATATATATATACACACACCTTTTCTTTTGATGTCTTCTCATACATTTAGAAAGATAAATCTAAATATTTGCATAGCGGAAGAGTGCTGTTAAAATGTGGGGATTATAATCAATGTCATGAAAAAAAAATTATGTCAACAATTCAGCAGACTACTAATCAATCTACACTATCAGCTTTCACTAAAATCACCAAACCCTTTCCCCTGTAACCTAGTTTCAAAAAGAAATATTTGCAATGTACATTTGTAAATTTTATAACAAAATTCTATTCTAATTTGTTGTTTCATTCTCCTTCTGTATGTACCAAGTTGTCATTTAGTAAAAACTTCATCTGTTTGGGTTTTTAATTCTTTCAGGATTTAATCTGTTGAGTATCATTTACTTATAGTAAAATTTACTCTTTTCTGTATATTTTATAAGAGTTTTTATAAGCAAGCAAGATACAAAGCCTTTTTTTCACTTAAATGATTTCCTACATGCCTTTTTAAAAATTCCTTCCCTTCACTTTATTTCTTGACAACTACTTTTTTTAACCAGTAAAAGAAAGTTCTTTCTGAAATTTCTCTTTGAAGTAAGAGAGATCGAGTCTAAAATATTTTATGAATAAATGTTGCTATATTATAACATTATAGTAAATTTCTTTATTCATATCATTAATATATAGACCACCAAGAAAACAATAGGTCTCTCTTAGAGAGCGTGAATCCAAGTTTCTCCTGGGAGGCTGGGATTTTGAAGCTCTCAAATACTTTGGGCATGTGGCCAGGAGGGGCTGATCCTTGGAGAAAGACACATGCTCAGAAGGGTGGAGGGACAGTTCAGGAGAGGAAGTTCCACAATGAGATGGATTGATACAGTAACTGGGGCAATGGGGGATGGTGTGTCAGAATCAATGAGACTGGCTCAGGACAGGACAGGCTTCAGAGCTGCTGTGGGTGCAGACAACTCAATAGCACATAACAACATTGTAACATTATAAAATTTCTTTATTCATGTCGTTAGTATTATTGTCATATTTTACGATAATAAGGTAGAATTTATTTTCTCCTTATCAAAAATTTCTTTGTTCATCCTGAATTAGTAGAGAAGTTTAAATGTTCTTGTGTTTTGAAACAAAACTTATCCACTCGAAGTGCTTTTGAGTCTGGTTCTATTCATAGCAAATCTCCCTTGTGTTTCAGGTCAAAAGACTGTCTATCTTTTGTCCAAGGAACTTCTGGTAGACTTAAACTGATGACCTTGCAGCTAGCAGCCTGATGCATTACACACTAATAGACTTTAGAAATACATGCAATTGAAAGGAGAGGAGTGAAGAGTAAAGATGAGAGAGAGAATAATAGGTATCTTCCTTCATGTGATCTTAGTCAAGTCAGTTAATTTTCCCAAGTTTTATGGCTTTCGCCTATTAAAACAGACATATTAATAATCCCAGACATTCATTCTGATTCTGACTTAGTTTGATTATTTTCATTGATTTCACATCTAGGTAAGATAATTGTGCTGTCTGCCTACAATAACATAAAATGTGGAAAGTAAATAATTTATGAGATCAGTTGGGTGAGGATTAAAAAGGGCCTGTTTGTAGGTATAATATTATGATGTGAATATATGCAAAGGCATTAGCTAGTTGAAGGAAATCCCACTTTCTTGATATTTCACATTATACATAAAGGTAAGAAATAATAGTAATAGAATTGTTCAGCTTCTTGATACGGACTAAAATCTCATTTGACTAAAGTCAGTGCATCTGAAGAATTTTAGATTTTTTTTTCTTAACTTTTTTTTTGCTGGCAGTTTTGTTTTCCAAAAAAAATACAGTAAATAAGTGCTCTGGACCTTTAAACAATACGAAAGAATTGGTTGTCAGTATAACAGTTTCAGAATCCTTAGGAGAGAATGACACTTGATCTCAGTTCTTTATAGTTAGGAAGGAAGAGGCTGGCAATATTTGAACACATGTTCTAGACTTTAAGAAAAAACTTTTTGAAAGATAAATATGATTCCAAAGAATAAGATTGATCTATACTTACAGAAATCTATAACTTGTAATCTGCTTGCCTGGAGAGAGGGGTGTACTTAGAATGAGAAAATTTAGAGAAGTGATACTCCTTGCTCTGATTGGGAGTGGTTTCATTTATATGGTTTCTATATGTCAGATATTCCTCGGTAAAGTTGCTTTTTAACAAGAATGTGCACTGTGATAAAATTTAATTATAAAAAACAATTTTTACTTCATACAGTCATTCATATACATTGCTTTAAAAGAGCAAAGACTATGTGGGACGGACATATCTGACCTTTATCAGGTTCATAAAGGGGAATTGTTCCTGTCAACATCATCAACAGCAAAAAACAAATTCCATGAGGTCAGACTCATCTGCCACACTCCCACAACTCTTTCTACTCAACACCATTCTTACTGCTTTGCTTTATCCAAAATCCAATTTGATAGCTCATAGACCAAACAGAATCACATTGGGATAGTCAGAAGGTTATAGTCCAGGTTAGTAAAAGAATACAACCAGGATAACTTCCAAAATAGGCTCTCAGCCACCTCATCCTTGAGCCTCATGGCTTTAGGTTCGTGTAACTCTCAGTTCTACCAGATATGCATGGCTATCCCCACAACCTGTCCTCCAGCAAACTTGGGCAAAAGGCTCTTAACTCTGATTCAGTGGCATAGTAGTCCCAGGGTCACCTCTCATATCAGGTCTCTGATTGTCTGCTGTTGTTACTATGCTGTTGCTCCCATAGGCTATTATTGGTATAAGAATCTCTAGCCCCAGTTGATGTGTTGCATTCTTTTGCATCTTCTTTACTAGTGGTGAAACTTCTCCAATTGGCTTCACTCAATTTAATACTGAGACTAGCCAGTCCTCTTCTGCATAGGCTTACATACCCAATTCACATCTTGTCATCCACCCACATGGCAAAGTAAGTCAGTAGATACCTTTTGTCTTCTTGTTCTTCATGTACTTAGTTTTTATTATATACATAAAATGGCCCTTCATATTTCAATGGCAATATCAATCCATAGAGGAGTATGTGACGGACTTGTATAAGATAGTCTGTTCTAACTGAATAACGAAGCTCTGGTAGTACAGTGATTAGGTGCTGGTCTATTAACTGAAAGGTCAGTAGTTTGAATCCACCAGCCACATAATGGGAGAAAGAAGAGTCTTGTCTGTGAAGATCACAGCTTTAGAAACCGTGCTATCTGTCCGACATGTGGGGCCCGCATAAATCACAGTCAGCTTCATGGCAGTGCATGATGGGCCACTGAGTACATCTTTAAAGTAACAGAGATTATTCACAAAGTCATCCTTTATCATCATTTAACTAATCTGGAAGAAACTGTAACTTTTTTCCAAATGCATGCATAGTTTGAATAGAAAATACTCAACTTTTGTGTTTGGTTTTTTTTTTTGTGGTTGTATATGTATATGAAAATAGACATAACAACATATACACCCATTTAACAATTTCTACATGTGCAATTCAGTAATACTGGTTATATTTAACTTTAATTTGTAGTGTTTCATAACTTTATTTGATAATCTGCAATTCATTTCCTATATTAAACTTTTTTCACCCTTCTCAATATTCTGTTCCAAATTTATGGAACCATCATTAACACAAACTCATTCTCCTCTAAGCTTCACATACATTTTGAGCTGCTTTCGTCTACATATAAAGATAATTTGTAATTTTTATAATTTTGTTTACATATAATTTTTCTTGAAAGAGCAAAATTCTCAAGGCAGATACTCTTTTCTAACTAAACCAAACAACTGTATGGTTTCAAAATGGCTTCAGGCTGTAGGTTCAGTTTAAGGTTTAACGCTTTCCTCAGGAAGTACTTAGTTTGTGTCAGATGGTAATTGTGTTAGTATGTGTGTTGAGGTTATTACCCCAAGGCCCACTCCACTTTGATTGCCTATACTCTCCACTCCTTCAGTAAAATATAGCAAGTAGTCAAGTGATATATCCCATGGAGTGCCGAAAGAACAAGCAGGTATGTTCTGGGAAACGTGCAGTCAGAATGCTACTTGGAGGCAAAGATGATGAAGCTTTGTCTCGTGTAATTCAGGCATGTTGCTACAACTAGCTTGTTCCTTGGAGCAGAACATCATGCTTGGAAAAGTGGAGAGTCAGTAAAAGAGAAAGCAAAAAAGATCCCCAATGAGATGGATTGACATCGTGACTGCAGCAATGGGCTCACGTGTGTCAGAGATAATGAGGTTGGCACAAGATAGGGCAGCATTCAGGTCTGTTTTTTGTAGGGCTGCTGTGAGTTTTGCTCAACAGTACCTAATAACAGTCAAGTGATTAGGCCCTTAAACTACTTATGTTATTTCCCAGCATATTGTTTCCAACCAGGAGTCAATTTTGTTTGTCCTATACCTTTCTTTGTTGTTGTTGTTGATTGCCTTTGAGTCGAGCACAACTCATTGCAACCCTATGAACAAAAGGATTGAAGCCCCTCTACAACAGTAGACATCTATCAAAGTTCATAGGGTTTGCCCATGCCACCTTTCTTCGTACAATTTATATTAATTATGTTTCATATAGTCCTTGTTACTTTAATAAGTATTATGTATCCTGATGAAATGGAAATACATGTAGAGTAGATATTTTATGGATTAAACTTGGATTCTCTTTACATTCTCATTATGTTTATATGCTCATTTTTTCAAAGTATATAATATTTAGTAATATAATCATGAGTTACGTTTACTTCTCACCATTCTGTTGTCATTCTCTCATACTGTGGTAGCTCATGTGTTGTTGAATTCTAGAAGCCAAGCCACCAGTACTTCTGATACCTGCGAAGTCATCCATTGTGAACTGCATTCCCCAGAGACTCTAGATTAACACAGACTAGAAGAAAGGACCAGGAAATCTACTGAAAAAAACTGGCCAGTGAATACTCATGAATTACAATGGAACACTGACTTAGTCCCCAAAGGTCAGCGTCTCCTATTAGAAAGAACTCAAATTATACAACTGCCTTCTCAAAGTAGAGTTGACTTCTAGGACGTGGCTGAGTGAAGCTTCCATGATTCTCATTTTCTCATGTGGCATAACTCTTAATAAGATGAAACATCAGAAAACACTGTATTAAAAATTAAAGCATGAGGGGAGCTCTGGTGGCCTAGTGGCAGGAAGCTGCACTGGAATCCCAGAGGTGCATGGTTCAAATCTACCAGATGCTCTGCCGGGAAAGGAGGGACAATCTCCTCCTGTACCAGTCAGATACGATTTGACAGTACACACACACACACACACACATAATAATAATAAAAAATAATTTTAAAAAAATTAAAGCATGGAACGCACAAAATATTAATCTAGTAAAATTTGAAAGATTATAAAAAAATAAAAAGTATGAAGACCAGTATTACAGGTATTTGTGAACTAAAATGAACTAGTGTTTTGAATCAACTACTGTGGTCTGCTCTGTTGGAATGACAGATTGAAAAGGGCCAGCATCAATGTCACAATCATTTTAAGATCTTTTCTTAGGTACAGTGCTGTCAGTGACAATGTGACATCCGATAGCCTAAAAGGAAGATTAGTTAAATAACACTCGATTTATACAAATCACTATACCAAAACTTAAGAAATTGCAGAGCTTTTCAAGCTACTATAGTCTGAAATGTATGAAACCTGTAACCAAAATACATTCATAATTACTAGTGAGTGGCATGTTAAAGAAGAAAAATGATATATGAAAAATATGGCTTAATAGAAATGATACTAGAGATCACATGATAGTAAAGCCTTTTTTTCTCAGCAACATAAGTGACATGGCACACGCCAAAATGAAATAAAACTAGCAAAGAAGTTCAATGTCATTACCATCATTCATTAATTGCTCACAGGCAAGTTTGAGCAAATGGAAGAAAGGATGACAGAACAGAAGATTTTAAAAGTTAGATTGAAAAGGCAAAGTAAAATATAATGAAATATACAAAGACCTGAAGCAAGCAGGGAAGCATACACTTAGCAGATGAACTAAAGGAAATGTTAAACTTCAGGTTGTAATATTGAAGGATTCCTTGGGCAAAACATTGAATTTTGCAGTAAGCATTGAAAGAAGGTGGGAGGAGAACACAGTCACTGTAATAAAAATAATTTCTCACTGTCCAGCCATTTCAGGAGATTGCAGTGATTAAGAACCAATGATATTGAAAGAAGTCTAAGCCTGGAAGAGATACATATTTGTGTCCATTCGAAACAAATATAATCTAGCAGAATTCAGAAGTGATCAATGGTACTAATGTCACAAGCAAGTAAAATTTTACTGAAGATAATTTAAAAATTATTGCAGCAGCATACAATCAGAGAATTGTCAGAAATACAAGCAGATTTGGAGGAGGGCATGGAAGTAGAAATGTCATTGCTGATGCTGGATGGCTGTTGGCTGAAAACAGAATACTAGAAAAACTATTACCTGTGTTGACTGGGTAGAGATAACTCAACCTGTGTGAGATGTTGTGATAGATAACTTTGTGAAGAAAAGGAACTCCAGAGTTTTTTAATTATTCTCCTACAGAACCTATATCTAGACCAATAGGCAATCATCCAAACAGAACAAGGGGTGACATGCAATTTAAAAATCAGGAGATGCTGCGGGTGGAGATGGGGGAAAATACACCCTTTCAGTGTTTTTATTCAGTCTGTCTGCTGAGCGAATAGTCAGAGAAACTAGGTTATTTGAAGAAAAATGTGGCATCAGGATTGGCAGAAGACTAATTAACAACTGCAGTAAACAGATGGCATAACCTTGCTTGCTGAAAGTGAAGATTTCTTGAAACCTTTACTGATGAAGATCAGATCTTCAGTATGAATTACACTTCAAAATAAAACAAAAAGCCTCACAGCTCAACCATTATAAGCAAAATCAAAAGACACAAAATATTGATATTGTCTCGAGTTTTATTTACTTGGATCCGTGATCAACACCATGGAAATCTCATCAGGAAGTCAATAGAGTTATCTACTGTCAAAGATAACCTCTAAGTGTGAAAAAGCAAAGATGTCACTTGGAGATGTAAGATGCGCCTGGCACAAGCTATTTCATTTTCAGTCACCTTCCATTCATGCAAGATGTGGAAAATGAATAACTAAACGTCTACCAAAATTTAATGTCTTTGAATTATGTCCTTAGCAGAGAACATCGATGGTACCAAGGGCTGCTAGAAGAACAAACAAATCTGTCTTTACAGAGAAACAACTTTATGAGGGAGGCAGGAACATTGTCTCTGGACATATTATGAGGGTGACCAGTCCCTGGAGAAGGGCATCATACTTGGCAAAGGATTAGCATAAAAGAGGAAGAACCTCAGTGAGATGAATTCACACAGTGGCTGCAATAATGGGCTCCAAGAAAGCAGTGATTGTGACAATGCCATAAAATCTGGCTCTTATTTCAAGCTGTTGTCCCTAGGTCTATCTTAGTAAGAGCTGACTTACCAGCACTCAATATCATTACCAAAATAGAATACAAGACTCAAAAAGGAGACATGCTTTTTAAAAATTGTTGAATAAAATTTGAATATCAAAAGTATAAAACCTTTAAGTAAAATATTTAAAAATGTATAAAAATCTAGAAGAAATTTGTACCTTCATATATGTCCTCAAGTTAGCAATATAGATATAAGATATAATACAAATAAAAGGAAACATTACCCGGAATTCATAAGTAACTGTGAATTATGAGTCTGATCATATAAGAAAAACTCTAGACTGTCAGATCTAAAAAAGATGATTAAAAAATCTTGACCCTCAAAGTACTTATCTTATGAAAGTTGAGTTTTAATCTATTAATCAGCTTACTGATTTCTTAGCTACTTCCTCAGCTGCTATCCTTTCAGTCTCCCGGTCTATAAAGTCAGGGACTTTGTGTAGAAATTCTAAATGAACTTTAAAAATCTTGAACTAAAATTTCCTTCCCCCCTACTTTCTTTTTTTTTTCTATATTTTATTAATTTTCATAAACATTTACAGAGATTTTGGGTTTCCATTCATTCATTGTTGTACTATTCTCTCTACCCTCCTCCCAGTTTGTTCTTGTCCAAATGCCACAGTGCTTGTCAAAGCCAGTTCTGATTAATCTTCTTTGTCAGTGTGTCCTTCGCCATTTCCTATTACTCCTCCCTGAGAGAGACTTCACCCTGAGTCATAAGGAAAAGGGGATGGCGTATTCTCTTAGCTACTTCCTGCTGAAAAGGGACGCTGTGGGTTTCAGGGTGAAGATCTTCTCTCACTACTCTAAAGGGCCCCTTTGGCAGTAGGAAACACATAGACTATTATGGAGATTGATTTTGGAATTTAGGTGCACTCTTATTGATTGTGCTTGGCCGTACATGTTCATATCCTTGAAGATGTATCATGGGGGTGTTGCAACCTAGAAGACACAACTTTGACTAACAAGTTATAAGTACATGAGTCCAAAAATTATGGAAAAGTAAAAGAAAAGATTCTTTCATTGTTTTACAAACCCTCCCCCAGGTCCCCTCCACCATGGAGCCATCGCTTTAGACTCCTGTGATGACAGAAATACCTAGTCACATATCTCTTTTAAACAGTTTTCTCCCTCTTCTGTTTCAGTGCAATATACATTATTGAACCCATCTTACTCAGTCTCTCCCCAACCCCGAGGTTAGTCCCATTCTACAACAGTGGCATCATGTAATATTTGTCCTTTTGTGACTGGGATATTTCACTCAGCATAATGTTCTCCAGAGTCAACCATTTTGAATAATATTGCATGAGTTCCTTGTTTTTCAATGCAGCATAGTATTCCATTGTGCGAATATACCACAGCTTCTCTAGCCATTCGTTTGTTGATGGGCACTTCAGTTGTTTCCAAATCCTTGCTATTGTGAACAAAGCTGCAATAAACATGGGTGTGCATATATCTGCTTGGATGTCAGCTGTGGTCTCTTCAGGGTATATTCCCAGTAGTGGAATTGCTGGGTCAAATGGTATCTCTATTTGCAACTTTTTGAGAAAGCGCCATACTGCTTTCCACAGGGGTTGCACCATTTTACACTCCCACCAACAGTGAATCAGGGTTCCAGTTTCTCCACAACCTCGCCAGCATTTGTTGCTTGCTCCCCCCTACTCTGTAACATTGGCCAATTTTATTGTTAATCAGCTGATCAAGTCCTTATTCTGAAATCTAAAAATAGTACAGTGGTAACATTTCAGGAAATTACTCTTTTTCATTGTGTTGTAGGCTCAATTATTGTGATTACAATCTGGATTTTTTTTTTTTATTTTAACCTCTCACCTCCATTATTTTTTTCCTGTTTTTTGTTTAGTTGTTGCTGATTGCATTGAGTCAAACACAACTCAGCAACCTTATGAACCAAAGGTCTGAAGCCTTTCTAGAATTATCATCATTTATTCATTGAGTTTCCAGAGTCATGTTGTTTAAAAGTTGTTTAGAAGTAGAAGGGAAGGGATATTCTTTAACAACCAATATGCGAGTATATTTGGTTACTTTCATTCTGACAATGGAAGTAGATCCAGGAGTGCTGTTGGTACATTATTGTGATATCCACAGTGTTGTTGCTATGTGCTCATCTTGACTCATAGCTGACCCTCCAACAGGTTTTCACAAGCTAAAATCACATGGCAAGAGATCAACTTGTGTACATAATAAATTATCATTTTACTTTTAGGACAAATATTGCCTGAGTTCACTTTTACAAAAAGCTAAAGAAAGTTTTAAAGGGCACTAAAATCATTGTTGGATGGTTACCAGGGATGAGAAGGGGGGAGATGACAGTAAAAATTAATACATAGATAATAGACACCTAGTAAGATTGGTCAAGGGAAAGACAATATACAATAAGTGGAAGAACAGAGATTGTGGGTATTTTAATTGATGTTATAAATAAGTTGTGGATGAACAGTTGATTCAAGACCAATATATGTGTTGTAAATTGTCACTCAAACCACAATTAAAAAGTTTAATGGAAAATAATTATTTTAATGAAGATACAGAAATAAGATACATTTTCAGTTTTCTTAATTAGAATTTTCTGGTAACCTGTTGCATTTTATTTTATACTTTTAAATAGCATCAAATTTCATCTGTTTATTAAGTTCATTTTTAAACAACTACGTAAGTACTTTTAATGTAATGCATTTTTAATTTGCTTCTGACATCTTCATAGTTACAGCCAAAATATTTCCTTTTAGCAACTACCCTTTGTTAGCTTAAGTCATATACAGTAACCTTACGAGAACATTCTTATGTGCAGATAATTTATTATCTATTGATGCCTGCTAATGCAAGTTGCTTTGTAGTCACTATCTGGCAATACATGACTGAAGAACTTAATTACTATTCTTATTTTTCACTTTTATTAAATTAAAAAGGATTTTGTTTGTTTTTATTAGTGTCATTTTCAAGTGGTTCTTAAGATTAATACTCAACTTTGCCCCAGGATGCTTAGCTCTCAAATAAGATGAATTATCTCATGATAATAACTGCTTTGTCCAGTATTAGCACTTAATTTCACTGTCAAGTTGCAATGCACGTTAGTATGTTTTAAGTGATAAAATAAAATTTGAAAGTAGGTACAAGAATTTAGTTAAATTTTTTCGTATTAGCTAAAAATGATACGTTTTAGGTAAATCTCCCTTCATACACCTAGTTTTTTGAAACTTGTGGCTGTACTTAAATTCTAAAGATAGTATGTAACTCTTTCATCTGTCTTTTACTGGTTGTTTTCCCATTTACTCATTTTCTTAGAGGAAAATCTATTTTAAAACTACCAAAAACCAAGAAAAATTAAATTACTCTTTCTTATCTCTGTAGTGACTTCCTATTTTTCTTTTTTAATCTGGTTTTTGTTAAAAGGTATCTTTGTTGTTGGTTTGTTTGGGGTTTTGGGGTTTTTTTTCAACCACGTGAATGGCAAAAACAGTGAAATGAAATGTTGGGTATTGTGGTTTTATTAAATTGACTATCTCTTTAGTTATTTTAACATAGTGATGTGGTTGGTACAATCAAAATCAAGCAATGTCAAACTTAGTTTATATCTTTTGAGTCCAAGTTGTTGTTGTTGCTTTGTGCCATCAAGTTGACTACAACTTTTGAGAGCCCTGGTTGCACAGTGGTTAGGGAAGCTGCTAAGAACCCAAATGGCAGTTTCTCTCTGTGAATTCAGACTTTCTCAATGTCTCTCCCATAAAAATTTCTCCATAGAGAATCCTATGGAACAATTCTGATATGTACTATGGTCATTATGAGCTGGAATCTACTCAGTGGCACACACTAATTGCCATTAATTTTTTCCTTAGGTGATGATACAACTTTTAAAAAATAGCAATAGTGCTTTTAGATAATATTTAATTACTGTTGCTTCCCTGAAGTAATTTGTCAGTTGCTATATTGTTATTGTTTTTGTTGTTAAGTGCTGTCCAGTCGTAGACAACTCATAGGACCCTATGAAGAAAAGACTTGAACACTTGTATAACTTTCATTGTTTCTCCAAGTTCATAGGGTTTCTGGATACAAGATATTTCGGAAGTGGATTCCACTCCTGCTTCCAAGCTTGTTTTGATTGGGGAGTTCTACCAAACACTGTCCACCATGGGTCACCATTATTGCATTTGACACATCAGTGTCACAGTGCTCAGCTTCACAGCAACCACAAGTTACCTCTGTGCAGCAAAATGGACAGACCAGTGCTATTCCACTTAGAAGAATGTTGGACCAAACACAATTAAAACCAGCCCTGAAGGCCACAGATTAAAATCACCCACCTTTGGTTTGGTTGCATAACTTTTCTATTCACTAGGCCAACAGAGCTCTCTCATTGCTGTTGTTGTTGTTGTTGTTGTTGTTATTAGATGCCATAGTCATAGATGACTCAGAGTGTCCCTATGAGCAAAACATCTGAACACTTGTATAACATTCATCATTTCTCTACGTTCATAGAGTTTCCAGAGGCAAGTCATTTTGGAAATGGACGCCACTCCAGCTCCCAAGCTTTTTTTAATGGGAAGCTCCACCAAACACTGTCCACCATGGGTAACCTTTACCACATTTTTTTTTACAATATGTTCTGTTTACCATGATAAACACATTCTCACCAATAATCCAGAGGCCAGGTTCAAATACTGAATACTTGGACTCCTCCTAATTCCAT
>NW_006399808.1:8294414-8295075 GCF_000299155.1 Elephantulus edwardii | reverse complement strand
ACTGCACTCTGCCAATAAGTCTCCTGCCCTAAACATTCCACCTTAACTCCTTGCAAATGGAGCTCCAAGTACCAGGAGACATTTCACTCCACTTCATTCCTGAAGGTGCTCAGCTTTCACGTTCTGTGGGTGGAAAAGGTGTTTATCTGATATGGATCATAACAAATTACATCTAACATTGAAAAAAGTAAGAATTCTAGAATATTTAATTGTGCTGTGCAAAATCTGTACTTAGAGAAAGAGAAAGAGGCGGTCATTTAAATAAATGGCTGCTGTGCGGTTTAAAATCAGAAAGATGCATATCAAGATTGTAGCCTTTTATCATACTTATTTATCCTGAATGCTGAAAAATCATCTGAGAAATTGGATTACATGGAGAGGAATATGGCGTGAGAACTGGCGGTAGATTCGCTAACAATCTGCAATGTGAAAATGACAGAACCTTACCTGCTGAAAATAAAGAGTATTTGAAGCACTTACCAATGAAGATTAAAGACTAGAGCTTTTAATATGAGTTATACTTGGGAATGTCCATGGAATCAGTTGCTGATTTGAGTACCATTGAGTCAAATTGGAAAAATATCTGCAAAAGACTCAAGCAAGACCCACACCTCACTCCATACACAAAAACCAACTCAAGGTGGATCATGGACCTAGGACT
>NW_006399808.1:8254404-8293134 GCF_000299155.1 Elephantulus edwardii | reverse complement strand
CCCACAGCGTCCCTTTTCAGCAGGAAGTAGCTAAGAGAATACGCCATCCCCTTTTCCTTATGACCCAGGGTGAAGTCTCTCTCAGGGAGGAGTGACAGGGAATGGCAAAGGACACACTGACAAAGGAGATTAATTAGAACCTTTACCGCATTTGATACATCAGTGTCATAGTGTTCAGCATCACAGCAACTACAAGTTACTTCTGTACAGCAAATGGACAGACCAGTGCTATGCCACTTAGAAGAATGTTTGACCAAAAACAATTAAAACCAGACCTAAAGGCCACAGATTAAAATCACCCGCCTTTGGTTTGGTAGCATTACTTTCTGTCCACAAGGCCAACTGGGCTATCTCTATGTTGTTATTGTTGTTAAGTGCTGTTGAGTCATAGACAATATATAGATCTACAAATTCAAAGTCCCTTACTTTTTCAATAAGAAAACATGTATAAATCTATTGACTATATATACCACATGTGTATATGTAAATATAATTAGTGCTATGCAAGTGTACAACCACCTTCAGACAGTCTCTGTTTGCTTAGAAGTCTTTCTATTCTTTGTAGAGGTGGTAATTTTTTAATACATTATTCCTCAAATTTATGTACATTTTCTCTTCATATGATTTTTTTTTTTACTTTTTACACCTTTTTATCAAGTCTATTTCTTTATGGGATATGATTTGAGAGGGCACTAGTTTTGTGTTCTGATGATATTTGTAAAAGATGGTCTTTTCTCACATCAGAGAGAATCATCTCCCTAGAAAAGCTGAAAATCATCTTCCTGAAACTATTCTTACAGATATTTCTCTTAATATATTTAGTTGTAGTTGTAAACAGTGAGAAAAGAGAGACTGTAGATGAAATCTAGTATTTCATCTATAAGATCTTCTAAGGGAGAAGGGAAAAGAGGTTTTTCAAAGAAGATGCATATCCCTCTCAAAAAAAAAAAGTGATATCATACAGTGCTTTTATAAAGTCCTGACATTTGTATTTTCTGGTGTGGATAATGAAATTTCAGTTAAGCAGAGCTAAGATTACTGCTAAGCTTCTGGATTTAACTCTCACCTTAGGATCTACATGTTATGTTTCACTTGTCTTTTAAAAAAAAGTGAGATTCACTGTAGTTGAGTGGAAGCTTCTCATGTCTGCGGTATGTTCTAAGATGCGCGGTGGGGAGGATTTAGAAAGAGCCAAAGTCTATTAGTGACACTCCATGTCATTCTTCTATCCTTTTTACTTACTTCCTTTTCTCTGCCTATGCTTGCCAATTTAGCCTTCATTTCTTGCTCACGTCCTCTCCCTCCCCAACTACATTGCTTCTCTAAAAATGAAATGCTTTTGAATCATTCCCTGCCTACCATCCATCAATGATAAAAAAGACTTGTAATTTGAAATGGTTTTGAATTGCAACAGAGATAATAATATTTTATGCAGTAATGCCTTTCTGTGTTACTCAATATTTCAATAAATCTTTTTTATTTATTTGATTGTTTCAGTTAGTGTCCTACAAATCTGTGATTTTTTTTTAAGTATTATTTGCGCATTATACCATGGTTGATAAGAATGAGTCACTACTCAAAGTTCCCACATAAAGCATTTTTTAAAAATTGTGCACTGATTATTACAATGATTTAGGGGAACTTTTTCCTTTGTAAATTAAAAATGGATATTCCTACAAAAGCAGACAAAGCTCTGGAGTAGACTTAGAAACTTTGGATTTTCACTCAGCTCTGTGTTTCTTCTTTTAAGATTAAGAAAATAAGTGACTAAAGACCCCAAATTTTTTTGTTTAAAGTAATACAGATATCTTTCAGTGTATTTACTCAGCTATAAAATTTGTGACATACGTAATAAAGTTTTAACTTAATGTTTATTTTTGTAATAATTACAGATTTATAAAAATACAATTACAAAGCAGTGAAAAATATTTTGTTGGAAATAAACATTCATAAAATAGAAACTTAGAATTTAGAATTGGGTGTTAGGTTGGTTCTTGGATATTAATGACAACCCTAGAACTTTACCTCTGGAAAGTCTCTATAGGAATGTAGATCAACTGAAAATTAGTCAGCCATGTCATTTTGTAATTTAAAAATATGCATGAAACTCTTCCTGCCCTGAATTAGCATTAATTGGCTGCATGCACTTTGTGTATCTTTATTGCTTGCTCTCCTCCCCTTATGTTAAGAATGTAGTCTTGTTCCTTAGGAATAAATTGGTTGTAATAGTACCACATAGCAACTTTTCTTATAGATTATTCTTTGCAGAAACTTTAAAATGGAGAGAAAAGAAGAATCAGGCAACCTAATCGGTGAAAAATTGAAAGAAAACACTACCTCACAAAATTTTGATTCACGAGTAAAATTATAATAAAAACCAAGTAAATAAGCAAAGAAATTTATTTCAAGATTATAATTTGGGTTTTTTATAAGTTCCCGTTCATCTGTTTGATGTTCTCCTGGTTGGAGATTTTTTTGTTATGCTTGGAAGTCTGTTCATGCTGTAGATTAGGGCTCCTAGTTCTTCCTAGTTTTTCACAGATAAACTTTATATTCTTTGATTTTATTCCTAGGTCTTTGATCCACATTGAGTTGGACTTTGTATATGATGTGAGTTGAGGGTCTTGCTTCAATTTTCTGCAAATGGTTTTCCAATCTTGCCAACACCATTTGTTAAAGAGGCTGTCATTTCCCCACTTAACTGATTCTGTTTTCTTGTCAAAGATCAGTTGACCAAAGGTAGATGAGTTGATTTTGGGGTTCATGATTCTATTGCATTGCAGGATTATTTATTTATTGTTTATAGTCCTCCTTTGTAAATAGAACTAATTAATATGTGTGTGTGTGTGTGTATGTTTGTGTGTGTATAATTGCATACATTTTAAACAACACATAGCTTTAAAATATGTGTGTGTGTGTGTGTGTGTGTGTGTGTGTGTACCAGAGGAATGTCTATCTGTGTTTCATTGATTATGCAAAAACGTTCCACTGTGTGGACCACAACGGTGGCTAACTCTAAGAGGAATTGGAATCGAGAACACTTGATCATGCTAATGCAAAACCTATACTTGGAGCAGGAGGCAGTGGTCAGAACTGAGCAAAGAAAACTGCATGGTTCAAAATTGGGGAGAGTGTATGCCAGGGATGTGTCCTATGTCCATATCTTTTCAATCTATGTGCAGAACAGATTATACAGGAGGCTGGGTTCTATGAGGAGAAATATGGCATCAGTATTGGAGGAAGATTCATCAACATTCTGCATTATGCAGATGACACAAACCTGCTTGCTGAACTAAGGAAGATCTGAAACACTTTCAGTCAAGGACTGCAGCCTTCAATATGGATTGAGGCTCAGTATCAAGAAAACCAAGATTCTCACCACTGGGCCGATTGACAGCATCATGATAGCTAGTGAAGAGGTTGAGACTGTTAACAGCTTTAGTTTGGTTGGCTCCATAGTCAACACTCTTGCCACCAGCAGCCAAGAAATCAAAAGACATATTGCAATGAGAAAGTCTGCTGTTAGAGACCTCTCTAAAGTACTGAAGGGCAGTGATGTCACTCTGGAGATTAAGGTGCACCTGATACAGTCTATGGTCTTTGCAGTTATTTGGTATGCTTCAGAAAGCTGTACAATGACTAGGGATGATAGAAAGAGAATTGATGCTTTGCGCTGTGTTGTTGGAGAAGAGTATTGAATGTACCATGGACTGCTAAGAAAACAAACAAGTTCAACCTAGAGAGGGTTAAACCAGGCTGTTCCTTGAAGGCAAGGATTTTGAAGCTTCGTCTGACATACTTTGGACATGTTGCAAAGAGATACCAATCCTTGGAGAGGGACATCATCGTGCTTGGGAGCATGCAGGGACAGTGCAGAAGAGGAAGAACCTCTATGAGGTAGATTGATTCAGTGACTGGGTTAATCAGGGTAGGTGTGTCTGAGATAGTGAGATTGACACAGGATAAAGCAGAGTTTAGGGCTGTTGTACATAGGATCGCAATGAGTCGCAGGCGACTCTACAGCACATAACAACAACAAGTCCGTTGTACATTGAGTACTCCCTCTAATACCACAGTTCAAAGGCATCAGTTCTTCCATCATCCTTATCAGGATCATTTGACTATCCTTTTCAAACTTGCAGATACGTAGGAAGCAATTGACAATTCCATGGCTTGGGTCAGGGACACATTAATCTTTAAAACTGACATCATTGCTCTTTAACACTTTAGTGAAATCCTTGATGAGAGATTTTCCCAATTTGGCACGTGTTTAGATTTCCTGACTACTGTTACCATAAATGTTGATTATAGAGCAAAGTAAAATAGTATTGTTGGCAATTTCAATCTTTTTTCTGTCTATCATGTTGTTCTGATGATAAAACTTTTACTTTATGGATTGTGGGATGTGAGCCACATTGAAGGTCATAGTCTTTGATCTTCTGCATCAAGCATTCCAAGCCCTGCTCACGTTCTCCAACAAGATTGTGACAAGTTTGTGTCATCTGCATAACACAAATTATTGTTGGGTGTTCTCTCTCCTGACAGTACATTCTTCTTCATGTAGTCCAACTTCTCAAATGATTTGGCCAGCAAACAAATTTTGTTTGGTTTGTTTGTTTGTTTGCATGTTTGTTTTAAATGGAAGCAAACATGAATCTCTTACCTCCAGGTGGCCAGGTCTTCCAAGTTTATTGGCATAGACTAGTGACAACCTCCACATCTATGTCTATTGAAACGCATCAGTTGATATTCCATCAATTTCTGGGACCTTATTTTTGGCTAATGCCTTCAAAGCAACTTTAAATTCTTCCTTCATTACCATTGGTTCTTGATCATATGCTAGTTCATGACATGTTTCAATGCTGGCCAGTTCTTTTTGGTACAATAACTCTGTATATTCCTTCCATCTTCTTTTGATGTTCTGTCATGTATGATTTTGCCATGAATTACTTCAGTATTGCAACTGGAGGCTTAAACATGTTCTTCAGATCTTTCAGCTTAAGAAATGTCATGTGTATTAATCCCTTTTGATTTTCTAACTGGCTCTTCACATTTCATTATAATATTTTGCTGTTAACCTTTCAGTTAGCAAGCTACGTTACCAGGCCTCTGCCTTGGAAACCTTATGAGCAGATTCTCCTTTGTTCTATAGGATTTCTGTGAGTCGGAATTGACTTTTGATGAAAAGATTGATATTTAGGTAGAGACCTGGAGGTAAACAGGAAGAGAATACTCCAGGCAGAGAGAATGGTAGCAAAGGAGAGGACCGAGAGATGAGGTCATAGCTATGTGGGCTACTAGTTTACTCAGGGCACATTGGAGACTTTAACTTCTCCTTTTAATGAGATGGGGAGAAATTGGATGTGGTTTTAACTTGTTTTATTACTTCAGCTGCTGTGATTTTTCATTTAATAATCATTTGTTGAGCAATCTCCTTTTGTGCAATTAACTGCCTCTGAAAATCCACTGGAGGGCCAGCTATGGGTCGCGTCCAACTTGATAGTACATAGCAACAACAACTAGGCACTGTTCTAAATCTAGGTATACACAACACAAAAATAATCTGCTTCATGAAACTGATGTTTTAACAAGTAATAACTTATCATTTGGATAAAGACCACAGTGATAGAGGCAGTAGTAATGAAAAGTGTTTGTTTAAATATCAGTTACATTTTCAAGAGAAAAGCAACAGGATCTGCTAAAACATTGGAAATAAGATTGAATCAAAGAAAGGGGTTAAATATGATACATCTTGTTATAATAACCCATAAACTGGTTGCTTTTGAGTCAGCACCGACATAACTGACCCTGAGTTGAGTCTGACACTTTAAATAGCGTAAGAGGAGATTGCTTGTCCTTCTGCAGAGCCATTAGTCGACTTGAACCTTTCGGTTAGGCCACCAAAGCTCCCTTCTTATTAAAATAGCATATAAAATAATTACTACTTGTGGTTAGGAGTGAGTACTATAGATAAATATATTAATATTTTGTTTCTATGCCCCAAATACTCTCTAGCATGATAGAGTTAACCTTCAGAGTGCTAGTTTGGCATCGTGGGACTTCAGTTTGCAAATTAACCTTCTTTGTTTTATTAAATACATTTAATCTCTTTGGCCCCTAATTTTCTCAATTTAAGGGCTGTTTCCAAATACATAATGTTGTGTGAACAATTCAGTGATGTCCAGTATCTGTTCTTTTTTCTCTGTTATTAAGAAAAAGTAAGTAAAATAGAATTTGTGTGTTCTTAAACACAGACATAGTGTATGAGTGTAAATATCCTTCACAATTTAGTAACACCATCTGTGTGCTTTGCTAAATCAATCAATACAAAAGCAATTTTTGGAGCAGTACAGAAACTAGTGAAGATCAAAGACTAAAGACTTTGTGGATTACACCTCAACAACAGGAAACTAAAATTGTCCCTATCTGACCCATGAACAATAAATATTGTGATAAATCAAGAAAATACTGGAGTTGTCAAGGATTCAATTTTACTTGGATTCACAAGCAACAATCAGGAAGGGGCAATGAGGAAATGAAATGATGTATTACATTGGCCTGATCTGCTGCTGAAAACCAAGTTGTTATCATGAGCACAGGTCAATGGTGATTAACTTTATAAAACACAGTATATGGGTGGGAATGAGTGGATAAAACACAATCTACATTAATGAAATACATGTTTATGAATTTTATGTGCAAACCAATATAAAATTTTAAAAGTAATAATATAAGGGTTATCAGGCAGACATAAACATAGACTTTCTTCATCCTTAGAGGAGTAGAGGAATTTTTAAAAAGTAAACAAACCATTTAAAAAAGTCCAGTAGAGTTAATGAATGTTAAAAAAAAAAGCAGAGTTGTCACTTTGAAGACTTAAGAGTGCCTCACCCATGTCGTGTTGTTTTTAATCACTCGTCTTTATGTCAGAGCTGGCCAATGGGTAAGGAAGACAGAAGAATTGACATTTTTGAGTTGTGGTTTTGGATGAAGAATATAGACTATACCATGGACTTCTAAAAGAAGAAAGTAATTGGTTTTGGATAAAGTATAGTCACAATGCTCCTTAGAAGTGAGGATAACAAAACTGTACCCTACATACTCTTTGGATTTGTTTTTGGAGGGTCTAGTCTCTAGAACGTGATTGGTGGAGAATCTGCACAAGTGGAAGACCTTCATTGAGTTGAAATGGCACAGTGCTCGCAACAATGGGCTCACACCCATAAGAATAATTGTTAGGATGGTACAAGGTCCAGCATTGTTCCATCCTTGTTACACATTGAGTCACTGTGAGTTTCAACTGACAGAACAACACCTCATAACAACAGTTGAGATATGTATAAGTTCAAGTAAATGATAAATTGAAAAAGAAAGTAGAACTGAAAATTTATTTCAGGCTCTTCCTTAAAATTTTCTCTGGAAGCTATAATATAATTCAGCTTGACCAAATTTATTGAGAGTGTATTCTGTTCCATAGCGATTTCTTGTGACCTAAGGTAAGAAGCTGCTCTGCTGTCCCAAAGGCCTGTGGTTCAAATCCACCAGTTGTTTCAAGGGGGAAGAATGAGTAGTCTCCTCTCATGTGATTTGTTCCTGTTGTTGTTGATCACTGATTGTTTTGTGTGATTTACTGCTCTGAAAATAGACTGCACACAAAATTAACATCATCATTATGTTCTAGACATTTTCATTAGCCCTAAGTATTCCATGACCATGAAGAATATGTGGATTACATTCTAACATCATGAACATAAAAATCCTCAACACCAGGCCAATACGCATCATCATGATAGATGGATAAAGACTGACATCTTACCTGGATCCACAATTAAGACCATTGGTACCAGCAATCAAGAGACATAGAGCACTGGGAAAGTTAGCTGTAAAGCACCTCTTCAGAGTCCTGAAGAGCAGTGATTCAGTTTAAAAACCAAGATGCACCTGATTCAAGCCATAGTCTCTCCAGTCATTTGTTATTTATCTGCAAGCTGAACAATAAATAGGGATGACAGAAGAAGCGTTGATGCCTTTGAATTGTGGTGTTGGAGAAGAGTAATAAGTAATTTCCGTTACTTCCAAAAGAAGAAACATAGAAAACAACCAGAGTGCTCCTTAGAGGCAAGGATGGTGAAGCCTCGTCCCACATACTTTGACCATGTTGCTAGGAGAAGCTATTTCTTTGAAAAGGACATCCTGCTTGGAAAGGTAGGGAGTCAATGAAAGAAAAGAGGACCCCTCAAGGAGGTGGATTGATACAGTGACTGCAGCAGTGAACTCAAGTGTAATGGGGATTATAAAGATGGTGCAAGATAGGACAAGGTTCAGGTCTGTCATTCCTAGAATGACTATGAGTCATACTTGACTCAACAGCACATAACAACATTATAAACTCAATACTTTTGGGGGGGGCGTGTTAGTGGCATTGTCCATAAGAATCTGTGCTGCTAACCCAATGTTAGTACC
Organism: Elephantulus edwardii; assembly: GCF_000299155.1. Classification (NCBI taxonomy): domain Eukaryota; kingdom Metazoa; phylum Chordata; class Mammalia; order Macroscelidea; family Macroscelididae; genus Elephantulus; species Elephantulus edwardii. Next base: position 8,284,671 of record NW_006399808.1, on the reverse strand, counting down.
TCTTGGACTGTGTTGGAATCTGTCAGTGATTCCACAAAAGAAGTTGAGCTTCTCTTCCCATGCAATTTAGCATTTCTAAAACCCAGTGAAGGATCACATCTGAGTTGATTGTGACTCAGTGCCAAGGAATTTGAAGGTTTTTGAGCTCTGGTGTTGTAATCTGTAGTTTGTGATGCTAAGCAAAATTATGAGTTTTGATGGTTCGAATCTATCAGGGGCTGCAGGCAATATGACAGGCAACCTCCTCTTGTTAAGATTTATAGCCTTAAAAGAAAAAAGATGAAGAAGAAAGATTTATAGCCTCAGAAACTTGGTAGAGGGTTATCATTAAGCCACAAGGAACCCTATGGCAGTGAGAGAATGATTATCTTTTCTGTCACCATTTTTCAAAATAAGAGTATGCAGTGTGTCTTTGCATATGAAATTTATGTTAGGCTCACAGATCCCAGCAATGCAAATAGTTTTTAAAGCTTCACTTTTTTGTTACTTTATTACTAATTTAACAATCTTAAAAAGTGCAACAATGAATGAATCAAAATAAAAAATCTCTGTAAATGTTCATTAAAATTAATAAAATAAAATTTAAAACATTAACAATCTTCAGAACAACTAGTAGGCTCTTGTGTCCAGGAGAAAATGAATATACTTACCAGTAATGTTAATGCTCACCCACAGCTCTTCTGGGAGGATCTAAATCGTTGAAGTGTCCTCCTTTGTTTCCAGCTGGGAGCTGGGGTCTGTCAGTCCTGTCAGCCATGAGGACCTGATGTGAGCCACCCTTGGCCAAGTGTCCTTCAGATCCACACTTAAAGCAAGTGAGTGGGAGCTTCCTCTATACTCCCCTGCCTATCTGTGGCTCTTGTCTGTGACACCATCTACTGAAGTGGCCCAGTTTTCCACAGTGGAAGCAATTCTGACCTTCTTTATTACCTTTGGGTGGCACTGTATATGAGTAAGACTTCCTTTTCCTGACACAGGCCCTAAACTGGCAGCAATAGCTGCCCTAATAATTTTGGTCATTCTCTGGTCTTTTCTTTTCCTTTTGGTTCCCGTTTTTTAAAGGGGGGGAAATTTAAGCAAATGTATAACAAATAATTTTGAACATTATAATCTTTTAAGCTTAAGGCTAGAAATATTAACAATATCATCATTTCCAATCCAGAGATACATGTTCCAATGCAGTTCCTGTTTTCCATAAATGGTTTTGGTAAGAGGAATGTTGTAAATGTGGATACATTTGCACTATTCCTCCTCCATGCCACAATATAGTGTTATTAGCATGAGCAGTTATAAATCCATTGCCATCCTTACTCTAAGGTCTCAACTCTTCTCACTATTTCTTAGTTGTTGGAATTGACGGAAAACCTCATAAGCAGTTCCTAACTTCACTTCTGCCTTGCATGCGGACTTCCTAGCTGTAAAACAACCCAGTGGTAGATGGAATTTGCTCCAGGACTTAAGAATTATAAATGACATAGTTGAGCCTTTACATCTTGTGGTTCCTAACCTTTATACTATCATAGACAAAGTGCTAATCAATAGGCCTTTTATTGTAAGAACTACCTTCCCTCTGTAACTTGATTTGTGCCACCTCTACTTGGAATATTACTGCTTTTTAATTTTTGACTCATGTACTTTTAACTTGTTAGCTAAATTTGTATCTTCTAGGCTGCAACAATTCCATGATACATCTTCAAGGATATGAACATGTACGGCTAAGCACAATTGATAACAATGCGTCTAAATTCCAAAATCAATCTCCATAATAGTCTATGTGTTTCCTATTGCCAAAGGGGCTCTTTAGAGTAGTGAGAGAAGATCTTCACCCTGAAACCCACAGCGTCCCTTTTCAGCAGGAAGTAGCTAAGAGAATACGCCATCCCCTTTTCCTTATGAATCAGGGTGAAGTCTCTCTCAGGGAGGAGTGATAGGGAATGGCAAAGGACACACTGACAAAGGAGATTAATCAGAACTGGCTTTGATAAGCACTATGGCAATTGGACAATTAAAACAGACTTTCAAGGGGGGGGGTAAAAAGAAGAACGAACTGGGGAGGAGGGTAGAGAAAATAGTGCAACAATGAATGAATGAAAACCCCAAATCTCTGTAAATGTTCATTAAAATTAATAAAATTTAATAATAAAGAAAAAAGGGGAAAAAAACAACAATCTTAAGAACAGAATAATATCCACCAAGAGCATTTTTGCCAGCTCTTTGCTTTTAATTTATAATTTAGAGAGGGCAATCTATGTAGCTTTATCCCTGTTGTGCGTCAGAACTGACCCTGAGCTGACCCTCTACTGGGTTTTCAGAGGCAGATAATCACCCAGAATTTGATTGCCCATCCTTCTCCCACGGAGCAGCTGGTGGATTCAGACCACATGCCTTTGCGATTGTAGCACAGGTTCTTGCCTCTAGGCCACCTGTACTCTATTTATTTAGCCCTGTATTTATAATATTTGCTACCTGAATTCCAGAAAGCATAAATCTATCTCTTTGGTATATTCATTATCTAATTAGTTTCCCTTGTTTTTATTTACCTTTCCTTGCAAAGGTTTCTCACTTGAATTCAGATACAGGAATTCTCAGGATTTGTGTTACTTATTTTCAGGATCAATTGAATAATGATGTTCCCACCAATGTGGTTTTAGTGTTAAATTGCTTTAAGCAAGACTGTCTTGGAGTTAAGTCCAACCAGGGAGTTAGTGTCTTAGAGGCAAAAATAGTGAAACTTCATTTCGCATATTTGTTTTCGGGAGGGGCCAGTCCTTGGAAAAAACACTTTACTGGAGAGGATGGAAGGTTTGAGAAAGAGAGGAAAACCGTATAAGGCAAGGTTCAGAGCTGTTGTTTAGAGGCACACTATGAAGCATATCTGACTTCATGGCACTTATTAACAACAACAGTTCCTTTTAGAGTTAATAATTCATGCAGAAATATGTATTTTTAAGTGATTATGTAGAATAATGAAATCTTAAACATAGATAACAGACCATTAATAAATAGCCTAGATCTTTGTCCTACTTTGTTCAAACAAAGATAGTATTCTTCATTTGATAAGTAATTTTTTTTTTCTTTCAGCATCAAGGCAACTTTGATTGACAGTTTGTAGAAAGATTTTTATTTTTTTTTTCAGCATGAGGAAACAGATTTCTGTACAGTACTAATGCAAAATTGACCTCTCCAGTTCCTACCTCTTTCCAGGAGGGAAATACTAGTTAAGAGGTGAATTCAATTTACCCCTTCATAATCAAACTTCACATCTGTTATTCTGAAGTCAGAGTTTATCTCGCTTTTTATGTGGAACCCAGAAATATACCACCAGAAAAAATAAATTAGAGAGTTTTTGCTTGTTACTGAGGACATTTAGGCAGCTACAGATGAGTGAAAATGTATAGTAGGCTTCCAAAGAATGTTATCAACACTAGGTTGTAATTAAGAGTGAATTGTGTATCTATTCTTTATGTTGGGTTGGTTTGGTTAGGTTGTGTGCATGTTTGTGTGTATGTTGGTTTTTTGGTTTGGTTTTTGGTAGATTTGTTTTGGTTTTGTTTTTCAAATAACTAATGGAAGAAGTAGGAGATTTCTGATAGGAATATGTCCTTAAAAATGTGATTTTAACAAATGAATAATCGCTATATGGAAAGAAGTGATAGTTTTCTGAAATTATTTTCCTCTCTGTTTCCTTAGTTGCTTACTTAGTTACTTAATTACTCTGATTTTAATGGCCCCCCCCTTTTTTTTCCTAAACAATCAGCTAAAGAAATACTATAAGATATTACAGATTGGATTATCATTTGACTCCTATCCCTGTATATAGTAGTAAAATGAATAACTATTTCTGGAAATGATGCTCATACCTGGATCAGTTAGTAATTAGATCTTCTAAAAAAATCATTTGTCTTTAAAGTTGGTAGTATGCCCTGGATAGTAGAGGTTGAATAGCAGGCTAACTTGACAGACTGATTTGACATTCACTTTTTGGTACCTAAGATTCCAAGAGATTGGAAGGAGGAGTGGCATCCACTTCCTAAGCAACTTGCCTCCAGAAACTCTATGAACTTTGATAAATATTAATATTTGTAGAGGGGCTTCAGGGTACCTATGAGTCATGCTCAAATTGAAGGCAATCAACAACAACAACATTCCAAGAGAAATAGTGAGAATAGTATCAGTTGTGGGAGCAGAATGTTGAGAAAAATTTCTTTAATAAAATAATTTACTAAAATGTTAAAATCTATTTTGTTTGGTAGATATAATCTATTATGAGACATCAAGATAAAATAATTTTACATAAGAGTCTTGTATTAGATATATATATATAAGCAAAGTATCGTTAAATGTTATAAATATTTCCCCAACTATATTAGCAATGGATAATTATTGTAAAGATGAAAAATACAGAAGCATCCAAAGAAAATACTAAAATTGCCATTCATCTTGATGAATACATTGATCACTTCAAAACTTTTTCATGTGTTTCGTTGTGATGTTTATTCATTTTTTATTCTGGTTACTATTTTGAAAATATTCCTAACTTCAAGCAAAGTCAAAGGAATAATACGTAGAGTCTTCCGTGTGCTTTGCCCCTGACTCGCCAGTTGTTGTGTGCTCGTTCTCTGTGTCTCTCCTGGTGAAGGAGAGGAAGATCCTCAAAGAGATGGATTGATATGGTGTCTAGGACAGTGCACTCAAGTGTGTCAGGGAGGATGAGGATGATGCAGGATAGGACAGGCATCCGATCTGTTGGTCATAGGGCTGTTATGAATTCTACTCAACAGCATTTAACAAGTATATATGGCTAACCACCGTGTAAGTATAATCAATACAACATAATAAATCTAACATCTGTATCAGTCCATTTTCAAAGTTTCCTAATCTTCCCTAGAATTCCCTTTTAACATTTTCTTTTCCCCCACACCCAGGACCCAGGATAAGACCCTGCATTTCATTTGCATGTCATATCTCTTTCTTTCCCTTTGGGAAAAATTCTAGGCCTTTTGTTTCCACTCATGACATTGACATTTTTATTAATATAACCACTGTTCCAAATTCAAATCTTTTTAAAATTAAAGTTGTTTGGTTATTTGGAGAACACACTATGGACTATAGCACCGGAACTCATTATATGCTATCATAATTTTATCTTTCTTTTCTACATAATAGATTTTTAGTATTTTCTAGGTCTTTCATTTACCATATTATATGACTAAATAATATTATTTTTATTACTCTTTGATTGGATATTTTTATGCTTCTTACTTTTACACTACTCCAAACTGTTAGGAGGAATGCATTTGTAAATAAATCTTTATTATAATTTAATTGTTTTATTCCTTTATCAAGTATTTATTAAATTCCACAATGTGGAACAGCAAAACAAAAACATTACAGAAGATAATTAAGTGTTTATTTCTGTGATTCTGAAATACAATTTCAAGGAAAATTTGGAAAGGAGAAAATTACCACATAATGAAATTTCCAGAGTTAGTCAATGGAAGATAAAACCTGCCCATTTAAGTTTTCATTTCAGATGGAACATGTAGTATTTAGAACATGTTGTTGTTGTTGTTCTTGTTGTTAGGTGCCATTGAGTTGTACATGACTCATAGCGACCCTATGAACGAAAGGCCTGAGCACTGTTTGTACATAGAGTTTCCGGAGACAAGCCATTTCGGAAGTGGATGCCACTCCTGCTTCCAGGCTTGCTTTAGTCGGGAAGCTCCAGCAAACAGTGTCCACCATGGGTAACCATTACCACGTTTGGCACATCAGTACCACAGTGTTCAGCATAACAGCAACCATGAGTTACCTCTGTACAGCAATGCCCAGACCATTGCTATACCACCTAGAAGAATGTTTGACAGGGACCTAAAGACCCTTTGGGGCTTAAAGCCCCCTCCTGCCTTAAACTCTAAGTCGAACCTGGTTTGCCTCGCTCCTGGAGGCAGAGCAGATATTTAGGACATATTTTCACTAAAACTGTCTTTAGTATAAGTATATATAATTATTATTCATTGATTGGGGTAATCGGGATGGGTGTGTCAGAGACGGTGCGATTGGCAAAAGACAGAGCAGAGTTTAGGGCTCTTTTACATAGGGTCGCTATGAGTTGCAAGAGACTCAACGGCACATAACAACAATAACATATATAATTATACAGAAATTACTTATCTGAAATGAATTTTTACTGATCATCCAATGTTCATATGCCAGTGATTGAGATTTCAGGGAAACTTTATGGTACAGGTAATAGAAGGGTATAATGAAGGATGCTTCTCACCATAAAGATGACTTAAGAAAGCTAATTGAAGGGAGCTCTGGTGGCCTAGTGGCAAGAAGTTGCACTGCAATCCCAGAAGTATGTGGTTCCAATCCACCAGGTGCTCTGCTGGAGAAGGAGGAGCAATCTCCTCCTTTACCAGTCAGTTCCGATTTGATGGTACACACACACAAAATAATAAAATAAAAATAAAAAAGAAAGCTACTTGAAGCCCCTTAAGAAAGCAGAAATGAACATGTATGATGTGTGCACCATTATAAGAAGACTGTGCTAGATACACTGCTGGTTTTCCAACTACTTAAGCAGGCACTGCATACTGTAGACACTTAATAAATAATTGTTGAACAGATGCATGAATTTACACTATTTAAATGAAAAAATACCTTTTGGAACAAAGGTTACCTGTTGTCACTAAGTAAATCAGGATCTGGTTTCCAGGAGCCGGGAACCAGGCAGAATTTGGGCTTCCTGTCTTCCTTTATTAATTATTTCCTAATGATGTGGTAAGTGTCTACTTACCAAATAAAGTGTTAGTGTAGTGCATAACATCTTAGCCTGGTGACCAAAAACTCAGTGGTTCAAATCCACCAAACCTGCCACAAAAGAAAGATCTGCAGTCTCTTCTCAAAAACCTTTACAGCCTCAGAAACTTGTGGGAGGGTGACCTTCATATAATCAACTCAACAAGAAGTATGGCTTTTATTTTCAGTGTGTCAGATGGAAAAGCCCTAGTGGCACAAACAGTCATTTGTACCACTCTGGTGTTCCACCGAATGGTTACCTGCTGAGTTCATACAGGAGTGCCTCAAAACAAATGCCTGGGAGCCTACTTCTGAAAAACCTGAAGAGCACACTTCGACTCTAATGTGTGGAGACACTATGAATTAGTATTGACTTTCAACTTGACACAACTGCTTAGTGAGTCAGATGTTAGGAATACAGTCGTGAAAAGAAGAGACTTGGACTCCACCCTCATGCATTCTCACTACTAATAATTGGTCTTAGAGGCTGCCAGGTCTGCACTGACAATGGTGAACGACAGAACAAAACCTCATCCAATCCTGTGCTATCTGACATTATTCTGCTAATATACTTACTATATTATAATTGCAGATGAGAGAAGATAGTCTCCTAATTGTTCTTCCTGACCCTAGTTTGCCCTTCTGCAACAACAGTAGGAAAATAAGTTTTAAAGCAAGACTTGTGTAATGTTGTTAGGTTATATATTGTTGAGCTGGAACTGACTCACAGCTGACGCCCCCTCCCCCCAGTGGATTTTCAGAAGTTGTCAGTCACACAAGAGGATAATGCCCATGCTTCACCAGTGGAGCAACTGGTGGATTTGAACTACCTGCCTTTGAGATGGCAGCACAATTCTTCAATGTGATATCAGAATTGGAGGAAGCTTCATCAACGAACCTACATTATGCAGATGACACAGCGTTGCTTGCTGAAACTGAAGAAGACTTGAAGCACCTGCTTCAAAAGGTCAAGGACTGTAGTCTTCAATACGGATAGAAGCTCAACATCAAAACAGCAAAGATTCTCAATACTGGGCCAGTTGGCAGCACCATGATGAATGGAGACGAGATTGAGATTGTTAAGTTACAGCTTCCTTGGCTCCACAATCAAAACTGCACCAGCAATCAGGAAATCAAAAGATGGTTTGCATCAGGAAAATCTGCTGTCAGGGACCTTTTAAGAATACTGAGAAGCAAAAGTGTCAGTGTAGAGACTAAGGTGTGTCTGTTCCAAGCCATAATCTTCACAACTACTTGCTATGCATCAAAGAGCTGAACATTGAGGAAGAAGGATAGAAGAATCGATGCCTCTTGAGTTGTGGTGCTGGAGAAGAGTCTTGAACATACTGTGGACTGCCAAGAAAACAAATAGATCTGTTAGAAAGGGTAAAACCAAGTTTGAGGCTAGGATTTTGAAGCTTTGTCTCACATACTTTGGGCATGTGGCCAGGAGGGAGTGGTCCTTAAAGAAGAGCATCATGTGAGAAACGGTGGAGGGACAGCACAAGAGAGGAAGAACCTGGATGAGATGGACACCATAACTGGTACAGTAGGGGTAAATGTGTCGGACTCAGTGAGACTGGCTCAGGACAGGGCAGGCTTCAGAACTGTTGTACAGCCACATAACAACAACAAAGTTACCAGGGTTCTGATTAGAACTTGAGGATGACAAATGAGGAGTTGGCTTGAAGGGAATCTTAATAATCTAGTCATCATTTGTAAAGATTTTTCACTTCTGTTTTTCAATAATATAGGGGACTGGCAGCTATTTACATTTGTCCTCCCTAATTACATTAATAGGAAGCATTGAAACTTAGATGCTTCTGGTAGTCCAAAATGTTTGTCATAAAGAAACTTACCCAACTGTTCTTATAGGTTTTAAAACATTGTGTTTTTCATTGTCTTAACATTATTACCTTACATTTAAAAATTATTTTCTTTTTAAAATATTGTATATGTTTAAGACAATTCAAGTAGTTGGTGAGGGATCAGGAGGATGGATTGAAAATGGACAGAGAGGGACTTGGGTGTGGTAGAAATGTCTCTCAAACTAGATAGTGGTGATATTTGCACCATGCTTGCACAAGAATCATTTAATTGTACACTTGAAGCAGATAAATTTTGTCATTTATAACTTATTCCTCAATAAAACAAACTATTATTAAGGAAATAAGATAATGAATAGGCTAACAATATGTTAAGGGATGGGCAGGAAATGACTTTCTGACAGTAAAATGTGTCCAGATTATAAAAAGAGCTCGTAAAAATAAATAACAAAATTATAAATAATAGGATAAATAAATAATTGAGTAGTCCATAAGCACACAAAAAGGGACTTGACATCTTTAATCCTTATGAATGCAGATTAGCACCCTTACTCATCACTTGAATTATTAAATTCCTAGGGACTAAGGATATAAGAATATGAAACGACTACTTGGACTCTTCTCTTTTCTAGGACACTATTGCAATACCACTGATTTAGGCAATGGATAGTAGTTGGATTTTGCTTTTTGTTTTGTTTTTGTTTTATGAAATTAAGCATGTATCTACTCTGTGTTAGTTACTTGCCTTAGAGGAGCAGAAACCTGTATCCACCAAATATGAGACTGTTCATAGTTAGAAAGGAGATTTCCATCAAAAGGACACCTTCTTAATAAATTATGATATATATGGTATAATGTTGTTATGTGCTGTTAATAGCATATTACTCAATAAGGAAAAGGAATGAATTACTGATGAATGAGTAACATGGATAAATATCATAATCTATGGCTAAATTTAGAATGTCGTTTCCATTCAATTTAATGGATAAAGTACTAAAGAGAACTTTCTAGACTAGCAGAGATGTTCTTCATTTTTATGTCTTCATTTACCATCATTGTGTGACTAAATTTTACCTCAATTTTTTAAATTACTGTCATTAGAAGGTGAGTTCCAATGGTATATTGTCTATATAAAGTTGGGCTAACCCAAAAGCCCAAAAGTTGAGCTTTTCTTGTGTTTCAAATCACCACCCATTCCACTGGAGAAATATGGGCAGTCTCCTCCAGTGTGGCTTAAGACCTTGGAAACCCACTGGAGCATCAGCTAGGAGTAGGAACTGATTAGGCCATGAGAGAGAAAATTAATAGCAAATTGTAACAAGAACAATTCACCCTAGTATCTCTACTACTCAATTTCACCATTTTGAAAAGAACCATGGATTCTGCCTCTTTGTTTTTTAAAAAATGTTATCATCTTATATCATTAAATTTTATATATGCTTATCAATGACATACAAGCTGTAAAAGTGTAACAAATTAGCTGAAGAACTGCCATGAAAAAGACAGAACCTTCTGAGTCATGCATATGCTTTAAAATTAAATAAAACAAAGGTAATTTCCCATGGGAGCTTCTTGCACTGTGTTCTGTTACTCTTTCTTGTGGTAAAATGTGAACTGTGATGTCCTGCCTGTGAAAGGATAATTATGCATCAGTTTACTCTTTTCTTCTCTTGTCCTTTTTAATTTTTATTTTTTATTAAATAGGACATTTTTTATAAAAAAGGACATTTGTAATGGATCAGAAAATTATTTCCTTTGAATTCTAGGGTGCCTGAATTGACTGGTAAGGGACAGAAGGGTATTTGCTAGAATGATGTAAATGTTTCTGTATCTTGATTTGGGTGAATATATATTATGAAGCATGTGTTTCCTCTTTATTTTAAACATTGGACCAAAATAAAAATAAATCCACCACCATCAAGTCATTTCCCCTCATAGCAACACTGTTGGACAAGCAGAACTGCCCCTGAGGATTTCCAAAGTTGTGAAGGAAGCTACATATTTCTCCCACAGAGCCCCTGGTGCATTCAGATTAGTGCAGTTCTTGAAGGGCTAATGCCTTTTTACTTTAATGTTTTCAATTCCTTGTACTTTTTCATCACTTAATTACATTCAGTTGACACTTGAATAGTACAGTGTACCACTACATAATCAGGTCAAAATCCACTTATAATTTTTGACACTCGAGAAACTTAACTACTAGCAACCTAGTAATGACTGGAAGCCTTATCAAGAACATAAACCTTTGATTAATACCCATTTTATATTATAAGTATGTTTTGGTTTATATATATTCATGCTGTATACACATAAAAGCTGCATTTAATATAAGATTTTCTATTAACAATCTGCATTATGCAGATGACACAACCCTGCTTGCTGAAACTGAGGAGGACCTGAAAGGCTTGCTTTAGAGGGTCAAGGACTGCAGCCTTCAGTATGGATTGAGGCTCAATGTCAAGAAGACAAAGATTCTCTCTCACCACTGGACCAATTGGCAGCATCAGGATGGATGGTGAAGAGATTGAGATTGTTAACAACTTTAGTCTGCTTGGCTCCACGGTCAACACTCTTGGCACCAGTAGCCACAAAATAAAAAACAAAAAAAGTATTGCGATGGGAAAGTCTGCTGTTAGGGACCTCTCCAAAGTATTGAAGAGCAGTGGTGTCTCTGGAGACTAAGGTGCATCTGATACAGGCTATGGTTTTTGCTACCACTTGTTATGCATCAAAGAGTTGGACAATGACTAGGGAGGATAGAAAGAGAATTGATGCCTTTGAGCTGTGGTGCTGGAAAAGAGTATTGAATGTACCATGGACTGCCAAGAAAACAAACAGATTCATCCTGGAGAGGGTTAAACCAGGCTGCTCCTTGGAGGCAAGGATTCTGGGGCTTCGTCTGACATACTTTGGACGTGTTGTAAGGAGGGAGAGGTCCTTGGAGAGGGACATCATGCTTGGGAGGGTGGAGGGACAGCGCAGGAGGGGAAGACCCTCTATGAGATGGATTGATTCGGTGACTGGGGTAATCGGGATGGGTGTGCCAAAGGCGGTGCGACTGGCACAGGATAGAGCTGGGCTTTGGGCTGTTGTACCTAGGGTTGCTATGAGTTGCAAGCGACTTGACGGCACATAACAACAACAAACAACATGGGTTTTCAGGTCTCAGGTTTTGTTCTTTTGGGGTGGATGGGTGTGTGTGTGTATGTTTGAGCATCACCTGTATTTTGCTTTTTCTATTCACTTACATTTTCTAAAAATTGATTAATGTTGTATATAGCTATAGTTCATTACTTTCAATTTGCATATCTACTTATATCCTATTATGGAAATTTTCCAACCACAGTTGTTGGGAATTTTTTTATAATTTCTCATCTTTCTGACCCCACTTTTTCTATAAAAAGCCAAACTCATTTTCATCAAGTTTGAGTCACAGCCACCTCCCAAGACAGACTATAACTGTCCCATAGAGTCTCCTAAGTTATAAATCCCTCTCCTGCAGTGCACCTGGTACCTTTAACCACCACGCATTTAACAGCAGCTGATCCTTCACTGCTCAGTCACCATGCCCCTAGACCCCACTTCTAACGAGTGAAGTCAATGGTGTCTTCAAGTATATGCAAGGCTTCTAGCAAAAATGTTGAAATTATGACTTAGAAGTATAAAAGCCATTAGAAATCTGTTTTCTAACAGATTACAAACACAATAAGCCATATCATTTGTTTTTCTATAGTGTGTAATGAAATATGTATTATAATGACAGCTGCAAGAGAGAAATTTTAACACACTCGAATGAAACGCATCTCGGACACATTTGTGCTATCTGAAGAGCAGCGCTCCATATAGCGCCACTGACTGAACCAATGAGTTTGAAGAAAACACTGTGCTGTTACAGCACAAAATAGGCAGCACTCTTTTGTACACAAATATACATTTATTGTCCATACAGCTTGCTTCCTGCACAAATATTATTAAGGAAAATTTTATAATTTATAACAACTGCTGAGTTAGCTTTATGCATCATATATATTAATAACAAGTATAACTTGCTTATATAATTTTCCCTAAATTTCAACAAAATGATAAAGAATTTTCTTAATTAAAATTCCATTTTTAAAAAAAATACAAGTTAGAAATAATACCCAAGTTAAACACATAAATCTTAGAACATCGTGGTTTTTTACAAGATTAGGCATGATTCTGATGATGGCTATTGGAGTATTCTTTTTTTCTTCAGTAATTTAGTTGTAGTGGAAGGATATTTCCTGCAGAATATGATTCTTTTTAAAAATCCAAAACTTCTTTAAGTAATTATACAAAAATATTTTATATACAAGATATCATTTTTTTTTACATAACCCTAGTGTTATAGTCAGTGTGGTAAGTTACATAATATAACCACTGACTTTAGCTAATGTGTATTTTGGTATGTTGTTGTTGTTGTTTAATGCCGTCGAGTCATATAGATGTTGATATTTTTGTTATGTACCTTCAAGTTGGAACTAACCCACAGCTGACCTTCCAGTGAGTTTTCAAAGACAATTTAATTGCATGAGAGAAGATTGTCCTTCTTTATCCCACCGGGCAGCTGACAGATTCGAACTGTGTGCCTTTCAATTGGCCATACCAACTTGGCCACCAGAGCCAAAAAAAAACCCCAACAACAAAAAAAAAAACCAAACACAATTTCTTTTAAGAGGATGACTTTTTTCTTAATAATGTTGACTCACTGAACTCATGTTTTTCATGTCATTGGTATCAGATGTAAGTGTTGTTGTTTTTGTTGTTGTTGTTGTTGTTGCTATGTGCTTTTGAGTTGCCTGCAACCCATAATGACCCAATATACAACAGCTCTGAACCCTGACCTATCCTGAGCTAGACTCAATAATTCCAACACACAAACTCCCATTTCCCCAGTTAATGTATTAATCCATCTCATCCAGGGTCTTCTCTCCTGCTCTGTCCCTCCACCCTTCGAACCATGATATCCTTCTCAATGACCGGTCTCTCCTGTCCATGTGCCCTAAGTAAGTGAGGTGGAGCTCCAAAATCCTAGCCTCCAAGGACAGATTGATTTGTTTTCTTGGTAGTCCATGGTATGTTCAAGACTCTACTCTAGCACCACAATTTGAAGACATCGATTCTTCTTCTGTCTTTCTTAGTCATTGCCCAGCTCCCTGGTGTATAGCAAGTAATTGGGAAGACCATGACCTAGGTTAGGTGTACCTTAGTCTCTAGACTGATATTATTGCTTCTCAGCACTCTGGAGAAGTTTCTGACAGCAGATTTTCCCAAATGCAATTCGTCTTTTGATTTCCTGACATTGTGAACTGAGAGAGGGAGCAAGAAAGGAGGAGAGAAAAGAAACTTGTTTTCCCAAATCCTATCACACAGAAACTTTGAAATTAAACTTACAACATTGTAACATCTCATTATAATATAGGTCAAGTTGAGACTGACCTAAAAGAAGTCAAGCATAACCTCCAGTTTTAGGAGAGGGAGAGTCTTTATTCCTTGTTGGCTCTGGACAGAAAGCACTTATGAGCTCGAGATTATTCTGGTGCTGTATCAGCCATTTACCCCCATTCTTGGTGCTCTACTGTTTTAGTCCATAGGAAGAGGTACTGCTAACCCAAAAGTGGTTGAAATCCACCAGCCACTCTTTGGGAGAAGGGTGGACAGTCTCCTCCCAGGTTGTGAAACTCACCAAAGGGTCAGCTATGCATAGGTTAGGACTCCATGACGATGAGTTTGAGATTTGAGTCTGACCCCATTAGCAGTCTGAAATTTGACAGAGTAACCCCCCACAGTGGAGGAGCTCTGGTGGCCTAGTCCTTAGCAAATTGCTGCTTACCCAAAGGCTCAGCATCCAGGATTGCTCGAATCCAATAGTGGCTACACTTCAGAAAGGCAGGCAGTCTTTTCTCCTTGATATTTTCAGCCTTGAAATCCCACTGGAGAGTGGCTATGAATCAGAACCAACTCAACAACCGTTTAAGGTTTGGGGATTTTTTTAAGCTCTAACAATAAAAGCTGTAGAAGATCATAAAGTATAGCCTTCACTATAGATGGCTTCTCAACATCAAAAAGACAAAAAGGCTTACCACTGAACTGATAAACATCATGATAGATGGAGAAAAGATAGAAATTGATGATTTCATCTTACTTGGTCAGGAGGTCAGATGTATTGTGTTGCGTCCTTGTGATGGACCTCTCCAAAATTCTGAAGAGCAATAATGTTAGTTTAAAAACTGGTTCAGGCCCTGGTCTTTTCTTCACTTGCTATGTGTCTGAGGGATTGACCATGAATAAGGATAACAGGAAAAGAAGAGATGCCTTTAAACTGTGTTGTTAGAGAAGAGTACTAAATATTCCATGGATTGCCAAAAAGACAAATATGTCTTGGAGAAGGTGCAGCCAGAGTGCTTCTTAGAGGCCAAGATGACAAAGCTACATCTTGGGTATGTTGCTAACAGAGGTTGTGCCTTGGAGAGGGACATCATGCTTGGAAAGATGGAGAGTCAGCGAAAGTGAAGAAGACCTCCAACAGGATGGATCAATACTCTGTCTGCAGCACTGGGCTCCAGTGTGACAAATGGTTGAGAAGGCACAGGGTTCAGATCTGCTGTTCATACGGTGACTGAGTTGTACTCGATTCAGTGGCACCTAACTGCAAGAATAGACCACTCTTGACCAACGCTGAGGTTCCATTCATCATTACATCACATAGGAAATTGCATGTACTTTTTAGAAACCTCGTTCTCTGTAAAGAATAATAATGATGATTTTTTTTTATAAGGCAACCAACCCTGGGATGAAAAGACACTGTTTGTTTGTTTTCTTAAATGGAGGAAGCATTACGGAAAGTGAAGGCTTATTAAATTCATTTTTTTTAAAAAATAGAAGAGGTAGATTTTTTTTCTAATAAGTGATGAAACAATGCCATTAATTTAGATGTGTGAGAGAAAATTTACATTATTGCAACTGCAGGGCAGCAATTACTTATATATTGACAACTGATACATATTTTACATGCCCATTTGATCTCCTGTTCACTACTGAAATGTAGTTACCATAGCAATGAACAAATCACGTGGTTCTTGTGCTAGTTCTAAAATAGAGAACAGCAATATGCCATATGAGCTAAGCTTATTTTCTACATGAGCACTGCATATACCACTTGAGGCTGTTCCATACCCTTGTCACTGCTGATAGCTTATTATTGCCTTAGAAAGCTTTAAGAGTAAAAAGTAATTGTTAGGAGTGTTTTTCAGATGCCTAATCTTGGTCTAGAAGTTACATATTCTTGGCCATTGAGCTTAAAGAATAGCTTTGTTACCTTTGACCAGTGAAGACTCGACTATCATATGCTGCTGTTGTTGTGTGCTGTAGAATCTGAACCCAGGCATAGCTGACCCGCCAGTGCATTTTCAGAGGCAGTAAATCACACAGGAGATTACCCATCCTCCTCCCGGGTGGAGCAGCTTGGGGAGTCAGAACGCCTGCCTTTGAGATTGCAGCGCAGCTTCTTGCCACTAAGCCACCAGAGCCCACTCGGCCACCAGAGCTCATGGACGTAACCAAGTACCTTCTATAGAATGTCAGTGTCGTTCAGGAGATTTGGGGAGAGGAGACTACAGAAATTCATACATATATTTTCTAAGTTTTGTTGACCAGTACTTAACTAATATTTAGGTTTTTTTCCTGCCTTTTTTTTATTCATTTTAGTGTATCAAGGAAGAAAATACACGGGTCTGTTTTAGAAGTTGAAGAGAAGAGGATGCCAGTCACAGCTGGAGGCATGCTCTCAGTTCTCTTTCAGGAGCATTATTGCTCTATAAGATTTAAGAGTAGGCTGTACCACAGTGTGTCAGTAGGAAAGGGATTTGGGTTTCTATGATCCGTGCTGTCAGGTTCCCACTCTGCCTTCCTCCTGCATTCTTTAGAGTATGTAATAAGCTGTCAGAACTCAAGAAATCAACTAGGAGCACACTCTTGTTACTGTGGTTCTTATCAGAGATTTATTTGAAACCAGCCGAGTGCCATGGCATTATGGGGGGTGATGCTATTGTAACTATTTTTAACCAAGTATAAAACAAGCAAAATTAATTTCACCTTGAGCTGCTGGCTATACTACGCTTACTGTTGTTACTGGAGCCACAAATAAAAATACTCTACATATATTTTTTGAAACTACTATTAATGGCTATAATATATATTATTTGTAGCTCTGGGGAGGGGGAGTGAGGGTGGGAGGTGGGGGGGGGGTGTAAGCTCTAGTGACAAGAAGCTGCACTGCAATCCCGAAGGCATGGAGTTTAAATCCACCAGCTGCTCTGCAGGAGAAGGTTAGGCAGTCTCCTCCTGTGCAATTAATTGCTTCTGAAAACCTGCTGGAGGGTCTGTTCTGACTTGATAGTACACAACAACAACAAACATATGCAGTAGAAGAATCAATGACTTTATTCTCTAATTACCTTATACTAGTAACAGAAGCTCATAAGAGGTAAATCATAGGTCTTTCTCTACAAATTGGTACATTTATTGAGCTAAAGAGGCATTTGTATTTGACTGGTTACTGCTGACAGGAATATATAATTTATATAATATAATACTGTGCTTTCTAGAGTAATATTTTATAAAATATACATTGGCTGTGTCTTATTTACGTATGCCCTTTCATCTTCTTTATAATATAGAAACTATTGATATATAACTTAGTATTTTAAAAACTCTATTATTAAGGCGAGCTCTGGTGGCCTAGTGGCAAGAAACTGCACTGCATTTCCAAAGTTGAGCAGTTCAAATCCACCAGATGCTCTGTTGGAGAAGGAGAGACAATCTCCTGTACCAATCAGATCTGATTTGACGGTACACACACACACACACACACACACACTATATTATTGGATACCTCAATATGCAAATATTCATAACAAAATGTAACAAATTACTGGAGATGTTGTCTTCATTTTGTACTTGAACCTTATTTTTTCCCCTTAGTTATCATTTAAATTCTGGGCATTAAATAAATTGTTAATGCAGGAAGGAAATTCATGGTCCCCTCCCCATATCATATAAAATAACCTTTGCTATTACTGTTTATTATGCCCTTTCATTTTTTATTCATTTTGAAAAGTATTTTAATACTCATTTTCATAAGATGTAGTGTAATTGTCTCCTGTAATTCTGAGTCTTGACCTGTTATGCACCACCTTCACTGTCTCTGTCATCAGCAAGCCCATTACTGTAGTCATTGTGTCACTTCAGCTCCTTGGGTGCTGCCCTCTTTCACTGACCCTCTACCTTCCCCAGCATGATGCCTTTTTCCAAGAACTGGCCCCTCCTGACAACATGCCCAGCTCTTATAGTATGACATTTTTAATGTGTGCATCATACAAATCCTTATCCCTATATGTTTCTGGCTTATCTCTTATTTACTAATATAAAATTACTTGTTTTTATAGGTCTGCTGTAATAATTTAATTATTTCTTTGTGTACTCCATAATCACTTGAGTTCTGTAATGTGATGAACATCTACTAGGTGTTTGATCAGTGCTGCATATATGATCCAAGAAGTATGTAATCATGGGGTATTTTACCATAGCAAGGCACTAAATTCTCTAGGAAGGTTAGCAGCTACTTCTGAATATTGTCTCAAAGTGTAAGTAACACATAACTAAAGTGGTTTGTAGTTTTCACCTCTGAGATTCCGTTAATTTAGTCTCTTATGTGTCTTTACATTTAAGAAGACTAGTTTACTTCCTTGTTTGCTTTTATGAATACTAATTTTATGGTTAAAACATCTACATGTTTCCCACTTATGATATTATAGTGAAAGATAAGACATTTCACACACAGAACAGAAAACTTCTTTAGCTAAAAGCTAAACAGTTGTTGTTGTTGTTGTTGTTTTTAAGGCCATTTAGTTGTAGACGACTTATAGCGACCCTGTGAACAAAAGACCTGAACACTTGTATAACTTTCATCATTTCTCTAAGTTCATAGAGTTTCCAGAGGCAAGCTATTTCGGAAGTGGATGCCACTCCTGCGTCCAAGCCTGTTTTAATCTGGGAGCTCCATCAAACACTGTCCACCATGGGTAACCATTGTCATGTTTGACACATCAGTGTCATAGTATTTAGCGTTACAGCAACCATGAGTTACCTCTGTACAGCAAATGGATAGATCAGTGCTAGACCACCACTTTGTTTGACCAAAAACAATTAAAACCAGGCCTGAGAGCCACAAAATAAAAGCACCCACCTTTGGCTTGGTAGAATAACTTTCTATCCAATAGACCAAAAAAAAAAAGCTAAACTAAATTTCTTAAAGAATATTTTCAATCTATACACTGTTCTACACATTATCAAATTAGTATATTTATCGTCTGTTTTATTGTCAAGATTTTGTCAAGCTTTTGAAAGAAAAAGATAAGGGTGGTGGGATTTCTTTTAAAAAAATTTTTAATTGTTTTGTGTGAGTGTACCGTCAAATCAGATATGACTGGTACAGGAGGAGATTGTCCCTCCTTCCCCGGCAGAGCATCTGGTGGATTTGAACCGTGTGCCTCTGGGATTGTAGTTGCAGCTCCTTGCCACTAGTTCACCAGAGCTCCCCCAATTTTTTTTTTAAATTATTAAATTTTATTAGTTTTAATGAACATTTACAGGGATTTTGGGTTTTCATTCCTTCATTGCTGTACCATTCTCTCTACCCTCTTCCCCAGTTTGTTCTTTTTCCCCCGCCCTCTGAATGTCTGTTTTAATTGTCCAATTGCCACAGTGCTTGTCAAAGCCAGTTCTGATTAATCTCCTTTGTCAGTGTGTCCTTTGCCATTCCCTGTCACTCCTCCCTGAGAGAGACTTCATCCTGATTCATAAGGGAAAGGGGATGGTGTATTCTCTTAGCTACTTCCTGCTGAAAAGGGACGCTGTGGGTTTCAGGGTGAAGATCTTCTCTCACTACTCTAAAGGGCCCCTTTGGCAGTAGGAAACACATAGACTATTATGAAGATTGATTTTGGAATTTAGATGCACTGTTATTAATTGTGCTTAGCTGTACATGTTCATATCCTTGAAGATGTATCGTGGGGGTGTTGCAACCTAGAAGACACAAATTTAACTAACAAGTTATAAGTACATGAGTCAAAAATTATGGAAAAGTAAAAGAAAAGATTCTTTCATTGTTTTACAAACCCTCCCCCAGGTCCCCTCCACCATGGAGCCATCGCTCTAGACTCCTGTGATGACAGAAATACCTAATCACATATCTCTTTTAAACAGTTTTCTCCCTCCTCTGTTTCAGTGCAATATACATTATTGAACCCATCTTACTCAGTCTCTCCCCAACCCCGAGGTTAGTCCCATTCTACAACAGTGGCATCATGCAATATTTGTCCTTTTGTGACTGGGATATTTCACTCAGCATAATTTTCTCCAGAGTCAACCATTTTGAATAATATTGGATGAGTTCCTTGTTTTTCAATGCAGCATAGTATTCCATTGTGCAAATATACCACAGCTTCTCTAGCCATTCGTTTGTTGATGGGCACTTCGGTTGTTTCCAAATCCTTGGTATTCTGAACAAAGCTGCAATAAACATGGGTGTGCATATATCTGCTTGGATGTCAGCTATGGTCTCTTCAGGGTATATTCCCAGTAGTGGAATTGCTGGGTCAAATGGTATCTCTATTTGCAACTTTTTGAAAAAGCACCATACTGCTTTCCACAGGGGTTGCACCATTTTACACTCCCACCAACAGTGAATCAGGGTTCCAGTTTCTCCACAACCTCGCCAGCATTTGTTGCTTGCTGTTCTGTTAAATTTTGCTGTTTTGACTGGGGTGAGATGATATCTCATAGTTGTTTTAATTTGCATCTCTCTTAGGGCTAGGGATTTTGAGCATTTCTTCATGTGCTTGTTAGCCATCTGAATGTTGTCTTCGGTGAAGTGCCTGTTCATATCCTGTGCCCATTTTTCTATTGGATTGTTTGCCTTTATCTTGTTGTGGTGCTCAAGTATTTCATAAATTCTGGATATAAGTCCCTTATCTGATATGTTATTACCGAATACTTTTTCCCAGTCAGTGGCTTCCCTTTTTACCCTGTTGGAGAAGTTTTTGGATGTGCATAGGGATTTGTGTCTTAGAAGATCCCATTCATCTACGTTATCTTCTCCTGGTTGTAGGAATTTATTTTTTAAGGTACAAAACATGATCCAGTCTGTTAGAGAAGTCACAACTGCCTCTGAATACAATGAAGTCTTGCTTACTTTAAGCACATTTTCAGCAGGATCCAGTCTTTGGAGAGAGACATTATGCTGGTTAAGGTAGAGAGTCAGTGAAAGAAAGACACACCTCAACAAACTAGATTGGCATAGTGACTACCACATTGGACTTTAGCGTGACAGGGATTGTGAGGATGGAGCAGGACAGAATAGGGCTCAGATCTGTTGTTGATAAGGTCACTGTAATTCAATGTTACGTAACCACCCAAACCATAGTCAAAATTGTATCAGAATAATATTCCAGTGAAATGTTACTGGGGGATGTAATCATTTCATGATTATAATAAAATGAATGAATTATCCAAAATTAACCTGAAAGTAGATAATTTTACAAGCTGACAATATACAATGGTTATCTGTGGGTTTGTGAGTTTAATTCTGCCAGAATTTTACTGCTTGAGTTTCTTGCTTATGTGTGACATTCTACCACTTGCCAGTTACTCCTTTGTATTAAAAATTTCACTTATTTAAGTAGAAGTATCTCCAAGGAATTTTAATATACTGTGTGCTATCAAACACTATTACTACAGAGTGAATAAGATCTCCCCCCCCCCATCTTAGTTTTAGTTAGGGAAAGAAAAAGATAAGGGAAAACCTAAGAAGTCTGAGATAATGGAGAGAGATAAATATAATATGAAAAGGAACCTAGATTCAGGAGCTAGAGCACCAAAGATAACATTTGCGCACCTCACAGTTTGATTTGATTGTAGACTTCATCTATTTAATATGTTTCTAATCTCCACTTATTGCTGAAATTGATTGAAATGGTTAATGTACTTAGAAATAATGACTATTCTAAGGTTGTTGTTCTTGTTGTTATATGCCATCAAGTAGCCTGTGACTCACAGTTACCCTGTGTACAATAGCTCTGAACCCTGCCTCATCCTAAACCAATCTCACACACCTGACCCCATTTCCCCAGTTACCCTGTCAGTTCCTCTTATCCAGATCTTTCTGTCCTGTGCTGTCTCTCCACCCTTCCAAGCATGATATCCTTTTCCAACGACTGGTCCTTTCTGGCTACATGCCCATAGTATGTGAAACTGAGCTTCAAAATACGTGCTTCCAAGAAGAAACTTGGTTTCACCTTCTCCACGACAGACTAATTTGTTCTCCTGACAGTCCGTAGTACATTCAAGACTCTTTTCCAACACCACAACTCAAAGGCATCGATTCTTCTGTCATCTTTAGTCATTGTCAGCTCTGATGCATAGCAAGTAACAGCGAAGACCATGGTCTGGGTCAGGCACTCCTTAGTCTCCAGAATTACATCACTGCTCTTTAGCGCTTTTGAGAGATCGCTGACAGCAGACTTCCCCAGTGCAATTCGTCTTTTGATTACCTGACTGCTGGGGCCAAAAATGTTGATTGTGGAGCCAAGCAAGCTGTAACTGTTAATGACCTCAATCTTCTCTCCATCTGTCATGGTGCTGCTAGTTGACCCAGTGATGTGAATCTTTGTCTTCTTGATGTTGAGCTTTAGTTCATATTGAAGATTACAGTCATTTGCCTTCTGCAGCAAATGCTTCAGGCACTTCTCATTTTCAGCAAGTAAGGTTGTGTCATCTGCATAATGCAGGTTGTTGATGAGTCTTTCTTCAGTCCTGATGCCCCATTCCTCTTCATAAATTCCAGCCTCCTGAATGGTCTGTTCTGCAGATTATAAAGGTATGGAGACAGGATGCATCCCTGACACACTCCTTTCCTGATTTTTAACCATATAGTATTTTCTTGCTCTGTTCTGACAACTGCTTCCTGGTCCTGGTATAGGTTTCACAGAAACACAGTCAAGTGAACTGAGACTCCCATTCTTCTCGAGATTAGCCACAATTTGTTGCAGTCAAATGCCTTTGCATAGTCATTTAAACACAGATAGACATTTCTCTGGTACTCTCTGCTTTCAGCCAAGAGCTATCTGATGTTGACAGTAATGTCTCTAGTGCCACGACTACTTTTGGATAATCTTCAGCAGGATTTTGCTTGTGTGTGATATTATTTGATAATTTCCACACTCTGTTGGATTGCCATTTTGGGAGATAGCAATAAATATGGATGCCTTCCAGTCAGATGGCCAGGTAGCTTTCTTCTACATTTTTTTGGCACAACATGGTGAGCACATCCAGGGTAGAATCTGCTTGTTCAAATATGTCAGTTGGTTTCCGTCAATTCTTAGAGGTCTTGTTTTTTGGCCAGTTCCTTCAGAGCAGTTTGAACTTCGTCCTTCATCACATTGCCTTTTGATCATAAGTTATTTCATAATATTCTTCTGTGTCAGCCAATTCTTTTTGGTACAGTGATTGTGTACTCCTTCCATCTTTTTGTCTGTTTGTTTGGTTTTAATATACTAGTTTATTTATAAAGTTCATATACATTGTTTTTCACACTGGATCTTTCCCATTTCCTTCACACACACCCTTCACCCATTCTCACCCCTCTGCTCCAACCCTCTCCCCCATTTATATTCTCATTCTACATTAATGGTCTTGTACAGAATTTGTGCTGATGAGACTGAGTTCACTTAACATAATGCTCTCTAGTCTCTCTCAAGGTAGGTAGTAATTTATAAAATCATCACTCCTACATGCTGCATCGTATTCCATAGTGTAAATGTACCATAACTTCTCAATCCATTCCATTTTGTTTGGGCATTTGGGCTATTTTCATGTTTTTGTGATGATAAATAATGCTGTTGTGAACATTGGTGTACAAGTCTCCGTTTGTGCCTCAGTTCTCATGTTCTCAGTGTATATTCCCCGTAGTGGAATAGCAGGATCACATGGAATTTCTATGTTTAGCTTTTTAAGGAAACATCAAACTATCTTCCAGAATGGTTGTACCATTTTACAATCCCAAGAACAACGTAGAAGAGTTCTTATCTTGACACATCCTCTCCAACATTTATTACTTGCTGTCATGTTAAACTTTGTCACTGCTACTTGAGTGAGATGGTATTTCATTGTGGTTTTGATTTGCATTTCTCTTACTGCCAGTGATTTTGAACTTTTCTTCATATGTCTGTTAGCCATCTGAATATCTTCCTCTGTGAAACTTTTTTTCTATGTCTTTTGCCCGTTTTGTAATTGGGTTATCAGTCTTTATCTTGTCTTCCATCTTCTTTTAAATCTTCCTGGTTCACTCAGTATTCTGCCCATAGCATCCGTAAGTATTGCAGTTCGAGGCTTGAATATGTTCTTCAGTTCCTTCAGTTTAAGAAATGCTGAGCAAGTTCTTCCCATTTGATTTTCTGACTCTAGCTCATTGTACATTCCATTATCATCCTTTGCTTTGTCTTCCTTTGAAATCTTCTGTTCAGCTCCCTTACTTCTTGATTTCTGCCCGTTGATTTGGCTTCTCAGCATTCTACTGCAAAAATCAGAGTCTTCTGGCATCCATCTTGGCGTTGTCTTTCTCTTCTTTGTATTGATGTTTTGCATTCTTCATGGATGCTATTTTTTGTATCTTCCCACAGGTTATCTGGCCTTCCTTCATTAGTGTTCAAACCTCAAATCTGTTCCTGAAATGGTTTTTAAAATCAGGTAGGATAGAGTCAAGGTCAACTTTTGGTTCCTGTGGATTTGACTTAAACCTCCTTAGCTTTAGTTTCCATTTGCTTGAGTAGTTGATATTCTGCTCCATGATCAGTACTGGCCTAGTTTTCACAGCTGATACTGAGCCTCTCCAATGATTCTTTCCATAGATATAATCAATTTTAAGGTAGGTAGTATCATTTTAAATTTAAGGATAAACCAGTGCTGTGGAACCATAGTAAGATATGTATATAACCATGTATTGAAAAGGAGTTACTGGCTCTATTTATTGCTGAACGTATTAAAAAGGAATAGTTGGGCTGGCTAAGCAAGTCCAAAGTCCAGTAAGGAAGGAAAGATCACCAGCAGCCTTGAGCTTCAGATCACATGCTGTTTGGAGTTTCTTAACTCATAGAAAGCCTAAATTCCTTCAAAGGTTTGGCACAATCTCCCTTTGATTAACTTAAAGTCAACTGATGAGGAGCTCTAATTACATGAAATACCATCACACCAGCACTGAGATTGTTTGATTGAATAACTGGGGAGGTTAGTTTAGCCTAGACAAGTTGACACATCAAAAAGCCATCACAATTACAGCCATAATTTAAACAGGAACTCTTTCCTTGACTCTAATTAAGAACAACACTTCTCCTGCAAGTAGCAATCCCACAAATCACTTGCTGTTATTTAATCATACTTTAGTAGTGCCAGCTACACCTAGAAAATGAGCTTTGTCACTGATCCTAAAATAGAGTTTGGAACTGGGAAAATCTGCTTAAGATCCCGTCTGAGTTTGTCTCTTCATTTTATAACTATAAAATTTGAAGCCCATAAACCTGTAAAATTTGTTTTTATAATACAAAAAAGAGAAACATCACATTCAGCAATTTTTTTACTCACTCTTTCAGTTTTTCACCTGAAGCCATGTAAGATTTATCTAAGAAAGTAAGTAGAATCCTAAGATTCTGCATTTCCACTTCATTTAAACTAGGTGACACTTTTTACTGCTGTTGCATATTAGTAATCCAAATCTGTAGAAATATGTTTCTATGTACCAAGATTTATGGGTTACAAAGTGAAAAATGTGGAATTTTTTTTAGAAATTGTTTATGAAAATTTCTTTCATTCTCCCTGAGGTATTCAGAGTATATTCTAAGAGATCTCATAAGAATTAATGACAGAGTTTTGCTATTTCCCTATTGTCTTGTATCCCAACTTTGCCTGGTAATTTTTTTGTGCTGAAGTTCTAGAGTTTATCCTCTGATTATACAGAGGTAAGTATAAATTAAATTTGATTGTGAGGGTGTATTGTGTGTAATTATTTATGTGTAATGCTCTTGGACATATGCCCAACCTCTTTACCATTCCCTGGGTCAGAGTGTCTTAATGCCTACCTCTTATCAGGTACTTCTGGATGCAGTGGTCTGTCCAAGATAGACAGCATTAATTGTGGCGAGCATTAGTTCTTGGAAGACTAAGTTCATTTTGTGCAACAGGATTGTGTCCTTTCACCTTACCTATTCAAGTTGTATGTCGAACAAATTATTCTTAAGGAAAAGGCCTCTGTGAAAAACATGGCATCAGGATTGGAAGAGAACTAACAACCTGCCATTTGGGTATGATACAGCCTTGCTTGCTGAAACTGAAGATGAATTGAAGCCCTGACTGAGGAGAGTCAAAATGGACAGCCTTCAATATGGATTACAACTGAACAGAAAAATAAAATTTAAATCCTCACAACTAATCTGATTAATGTTGTTATAAATATAGAAGAAATTGTCAGCTATGTCCTTCTACTTGGACTAACAATCAAAGCCCGTGAAAGTAGCAGTCAGGAAACCAAATCATAGATGACTTTGGGGAAATCAGGGATTAAAGACCTCTTAAAGTGATTGAAAGCAAAGATGTCTTTCTGAGTATTAAGATGTACCTTGTATGCATCCAAAAACTGGACAATAAACAGGAAAGATCAAAGAACAGTTAATGCATTTGCATTGCATTTTGGCAGATAATACTGAACATACTGCCAAGGAACTGGGCAGTGTTTCATTCCATTATGCATAAGGTCAACATGATTTGGAGCCAACGTGTTGGAAACTAACAACAATACAACTATGATTCATGTTTTTCTTTATGGTCCTCTTTCACAATGCCTAATATATAAACCAAAAGCTATTCTCATTACCATTAAGTTGATTCTGACTCATAGTAAACCTATAGCGTTTCTAAGTGTTTCTGTTTTACAGAAGCAGGCTGCCACATCTTTTTCCCTATGCAGTGAGCAGCTGGTGGATTCAAACCAGTGTACTACAAGCTCCTGTCTGATGCACAGTTGTTGTTGTTGTTGTTGTTGTTGTTGTTATGTGCTATCACTTCAACAGTGACTCATAGTGACCCTATGCACAATGGCTCTGAAACCTGCTCTATCCAGGGCCAGTCTCACTGTCTCTTGACAGTTACTTTGTCAATCCATCTCATCTAAGGTCTTCTTCTGCACTGTCCCTCTATCCTTCCAAGCATGAAGCCCTTCTTCAAGAACTGGTCCCTCCTGGCAGCATGCCCAAAGTATGTGAGATGGGCCAATTGGCAGCATCAGATGGAGAAGAAATTGAGATTATTAAGTTTCAGCTTGCTTGGTTCCATAATCAACATTCTTGGCGCCAGAAGTCAAGAAATCAAAAGACGAATTGCATTAGGAAAATCTGCTGTCAGGGACCTCTTCAGAGTGCTAAAGAGCAATGATGTCATTCTAGAGACTAAGATGCGCTTGATCTGGGCCATGGTCTTCACAATTACATATTATGCATCAGAGAGCTGGATAGTGACCAAAGAAGACAGAAGAATTGATACCCTTGAGCTGTAGTGTTGGAGAACAGTATTGAACATACTATAGATTGGCAAGAGATCTAACAGATTTGTCCTAGAGAGGGTGAAGCAAGGATTTGATACATAGTAGATGCTTTAAAAATGCTTTTTAAGCAATAACAGCAATTAAGATGGTTTAGTGCCTTACATGTGGTACTGCTAACCAAAAGGTAAGCCATTCAAATCAAGCATTTACTCTGAGGAAAAAAATGATGCGTGAAAGGAATAAGGACTTCCTTGCTTTAAAAAGCCATATTTTGAAGATAAATATGTAGGACACTTGGCACAGAACTAGGCTGACTATAGCAAACAGAAGAACAATCTTAGATGCTCTGATATAGCGATGATTTGAAGACCTACCTTCCTTGTGAGTGTACTGGAATCAGGGAAAGTACACTTTCACGGATCAGAGTTGGCTTCATTTTCCTTTCCCTGACCTTTGACCTTTACTTGAAATTTGAGTATCAGCTTGCACTAATTGGACTTGTCAGTGGCCAAGTGAATGTGACATATCATTGAAAGAACATGGAAAATGAGGTCCTTATTATGTTGCTGCATCAGTAATCCAGGCTTCCCGCTAGATGCCAGAATATAAATTAGATCCCTTATCAAATCTGGCACATAAAATTTTAGGATCCTTTTCAATGTAGTACATGTGCTTTCAATAAATGCCTGCTTTGGCAAGAAATTAAATCAGTGTTCTTTGTGTCAAGTACACTTGCATGATAAGTTTATGCTCTGTAACTTTAAAACGATCCTTGGGAACCAGGTCAAGGACAAAATTAAATTTAGTTCTTATGCTTGGTTTTACATTCAACAAAATACCAGGGTTTTTCCCCCTCTTTTTTACTTGTTTTGTTCTTGTGTTGTGTGTATTTGATTTCTTTTGCTTTTTCATTTTGAACAAAATTGGAATCCATATTTCAGTTCTCTCCTTGCAGACACCGTTGCCCAAGTTCAGTTTCTAATGCCACTGAGGTCTTTCTCCTGTCGCCTCAGCCTCTTTCCTCTTCATGCTCTTTCCTCTACATGGTCCTCTTTTCACTCTGCATGTGAGTGTTACTCATCCAATTTACCCTTACTCTTTTTGTTTCCCTTTATAATGTTCTCTCAGTGACTTTGTCACCAAATCTCAGATCCTCCATAGTCATCTCTTCCCCAGTGTCATTAGTACCTATCTCTACCCAGTACTCAGCACATAATGGGTACCAGATAAACGAAATCATTAGTTCTTATACTGAGCATTTTGCTAGTCACCACAAGATACCCTCAAGAAACTTACTGTCTTTTAAGCCTCAGTTTCAAAGAGCCATGTGATAAGTTAGCAGTGTGTGGTGTACCATGATTACCTTGCCATGTGCTCCAGATTTCATTTAATGTAATTCATAACCAACCTATTACGTCTGCTTTTAATCTGAAAAAGAAAAAAAAATTGAGTTTTTATCTCCCTTTCCATAACCACTGCTCAAATAGCTTGGTAACTGATTTGCCACCCTCTGTGTCACACTGCCTGCTTGAAAATGAATCTTATAAAACTCTGAGTTTCAAGCTGGATCACAAACTGTACATACAGTTAAGTTAAAGGACAAAATTAACATTTTTAATGAAATAGAAGATAATTAAAAATATATTGTACATTTATATAAATACATGTATATAAAGACATGTATATGTCTGTGGAGAGCAGATTACAAAATAAAATTAATGTTTTGCTGTAGGTTGTTGTTAAGGAATCTTAAAAACCTCTGTTTTAAT
Source organism: Elephantulus edwardii (assembly GCF_000299155.1). Lineage (NCBI taxonomy): Eukaryota > Metazoa > Chordata > Mammalia > Macroscelidea > Macroscelididae > Elephantulus > Elephantulus edwardii. The sequence goes on along the minus strand of NW_006399808.1, from coordinate 8,255,605 downwards.
GGATACTGTTGTAAAATAATTTCCCACTAAGTGTATCTAGAAAATAACCTATTTCAGTTATCAACTTCCACAAACATCTTTTCGCTGTCGGCATCTTCGGATTGTAACAGTTGTTTTCTCAGAGTCAAAAGCCAGAATTCTCTGAAATTTCCCAGAAAGACCATTTAAATTAAATGAGCCCATCAAGATTTAGAAGAAGGAAAACAGTGTATTACTTTCTAACTTTAATTTTCATAACCTTCTAAGCTCTCAAGTCCAAGAAGACATAGTATTTCATCTATTCTTTTTGATGACCTGTGAGCCAGTCCTGTGATTTTCTTAGTATCCTGTAATGTTTTGCTTTGTTGTTGTTTAAAAAAGGCATTATTTTGTACATGTGTTTCCAGAATATACTTTTCCATCACATATTTGAAGGCTCCCATCTTATTCCTTATTCACTTGTGTCTGAAGGTGCCCTTGACTCACCTCTGACTCATAATGATATGTTTTGCTTCAATGCATTCTCCCTATTTTTATTTCTAGAATGCTCTTTCCAAATCCAATGCAGGAACCCTTTTTCTCTAATAGACTTTTCCTGACTAAACATATTTCTCCCTTTTAATAGTTCTTTAAATTTATTCACCATTTATTTAACAGCATTTATTACTTTTATTTCACAGTATTTATTACTGTACTCTCGTGTAGTTGATTGAAAGCAGGAGTGGCGTCCACTTCCTAAACAACATGCCTCTGGAAACTCTGTGAACTTTGAGAAACAATGATAGTTCTAGAAAGGCTTCAGGTCTTTTGTTCATTGGGTCCTTTGAGTTATGCTCGACTCAACAGCAATCAACAACAACATGTAGTTGATTATATATGTACATTCTTTTCCACTGGCAGTGGTGGTTTTGTGTGTTGTCCTGTTGTTGTTACGTGCCATCAAGTTAAGTACAATTCATAGAGACCTTGTGAAGAGTAGATCTGAACTCTGACTTATCCTGCTCCATCCTTATCATCCCTGACACATTTGAGTCCATTGTCATAAATGCTTCATCACTCTATCTCATTGGAGGTCTTCATCTCCTTCTCTGGTTTAGATAAAGTTTTCATATAAGCACAATGCGGCACTCGGGCCAAGAAAAGCCTATCTACACACCAGTTCTACAGGATGCATCACCTTTGCTCGGGAAACATTACGACTAAACTTCAGAGACACTGATCC